>NC_133648.1:87782042-87911806 GCF_009905375.1 Apium graveolens | reverse complement strand
CAATGCTTTGCCCAGAACCTTACTCATTCAAGAAAGGGGAACTACAATTCACAAATCACCTCATTGGTTGATGGAATTCAGAGATGATAAAGGAGTCAGAAGATTTTTCAGACTTGAAGACCAACTCAAGATTGCCAGCAATGAAACTCTCAAAGAAATGCAATCTAAGTTGGATATCAGTGATGAAGATGAAGCTGAATTCTTCAGACAACTCCAACTCTAAATTGAGGAAAATGACAAAGGGCTAGGAAAGAAAACCAGGGAACAAAGAAGAAAAAGATGATTTGCTCAGGCTAGAGGAGCACCCTTGGAAATACTGTAAATCTTCAATTACCTTCTAGTACATACACTTTTGCAGCACTTTTAAATTTCTACTTAGTTTCAGTTCATATATTTGTTAAGTGTTTTGTTATCATCAAGTTAACCTTGAATTTATGTCTACAATTCTTATAGACATAAATAGGGGGAGATTGTTAGGAATATATGTGCATTAGTTTGATGATATGTTTAACAAAACACTTAAGTAGAAATCAAGTGTTTGTAGCCTCAACGGATAAGACCATTTTGGCTATCCGTTGATGGTGTAGCTTTACTTAGAAATAAGTCTAGTGTTATAGCACATTTCAGTCTCTGAATTTGAGATATAATTCTTAAATGTTGAGGGAAATTTATAAGTCATGTTGACTACTAGAGGATATGCAGATAGGAAGGCCAATTGTAAATATTTCATGCCTTGTAATTTTGTATAAATGAAATGGTGTCAACGGATAACTTAAAGACCTTCAACGGATGAGAAACAAAGCTTCAACGGATGTCTCTAAAGCTTCAACGGATAACATCCTTCAACGGATGAGTGCATCAACGGATAGAGCTTCAACTGCTAACACATCAACGGATAAAGCCATCAACGGATGAAGGCTTCAACGGATGTTCTGTTAAATAGCAGTTGACAAGTGGTAGTTGTACCTACAAACAGAGGCACATGGGTTGACAGAGACAACTGAGATGTGGTAGCCTATTTCAGGAACATCAGAAAAAGCAGCCGTTCTACTCTAGTATAAAGAGGCAATAGTCAACAATACACTGGAGTAAAATGGAGAAGAAACAAGTGGAGAACTTATTTTATTATTGTACTTTTTTTTATCTTTGTCTTCACTTGTAAACTTGGTAATATATAAACCAAGTAGCAGCTAGTAATTAGATAAGAATTTTTCCAGAGCTGTTTAGAAAAATCTTGAGAGAAAAATTATCTAGTTTGTACTAGGACGCAGCTGTGATCAACTTCTTGAATCACAGATTTTCTGAAATACCATCTCTGGTGGAACAACAATCCACCAAAAAAGTTTTTAAGGTCTGTTGTGTTCTTTACATTAGTGTTTGAATATATATCTGTCTGTATTAGCTTTAAGCAATTCATACACTTGTTTATCTTAAATACATAGCCTTTGAAACTGCTCAAAACTAGAAAAAGTTTTGAGAATTACATTCAACCCCCCTTCTGTAAATCTCATTGTTAGTCCACTAGGAATAACAATAGTGTTTCCAAGTTTTTAACTTGAAATTTTTCTTGATTTCCTTGAAGATCCAAGCATTCCTAAGACTTCTCAAGGCTTCTTAAGGCTTCCTAGCTCCTCCCACCACTTCGAGGAAGGTATATCATCTCCAAACCCTAGATTCCTATGTATTATAAGATGATTTTGATTAGTAGGGTGATATTGTAGCTTAATGTTTGTGATTTAGAGTTTGGGATTGAAATGGTATTGAAATGGAATGGTAAATGTTGTTGTTTTGGTTAAAAGATTGTAGTATAGTTAAATTCAAGCTTAGGCATAAGTATGAATGTTAAAATTGAATTGGTTGGGGCTGATATGATGTGATAAGGATGGATGTTGGTTGTATGTTTGATTTGAGGTTGAATTGGGTTGGTTTTGAATGGTTTTAAATTGGGAAATCGTGTAAACATAGCCGTCGTAACGTCCGATTTTCTTTGGACTGCTTTTGTGCATAACATTAGGACCCGAGAACCCCCTGCTAGATTTTGACCATTGCCATGTCTAGATATCTCGTGTTACGAGCTTCATTTTGATATGTAGTTCGTTCGATTCCGATGCACGGTTTAGGAGAAACGACCGTTTCAAGTAACGGCGTTTCGCGAACGAAACTTTTCCCCTCGCCTTACTTTGGAACATAGGTTAAAGACCAAAAAGGGTTAATTAATGTATGAAAAATTTATGGTAAGTGTGTTAGGCAGTTAGTAAGACACTCGCGAAGGAATCGCCTTAAAACTCGTAAAGGTTAAATTATTAAAAATGGTGGAGCCGAGGGTACTCGAGTGACTTAAGAGAATCAATAAGCGCAAAACAAGCGTTAGAGTCTAAGTTAGTTAAAGTATAGATTTACAAGTGACTTTGGTTTAATTCCAACTTACTTGTTGTTTATAGGTTACCAAACTCGTCCCGAGCCTTTTATCACCCCAAGTCGCTCAGGCAAGTTTTCTATCCGTTATACTGTTGTTGTGATGTATTCGTGTATATGCATGATCTTGCGTTAAATGCATATTTGTTATAGCAGATTCTTGCGATATATTGTAGCATGTTATATGGTACATATGCATTCCTGTTTCGTATTCTTGCCATATATATATCTGTTGGTTCAGTTGATAATACCTATGCTAGAGGTTAGCACTATTTTGCATATACCCTTATTATAAGGACCCAAAAGGTAAAAACATTTTCTAAAACCGGGAGTCGAGGATCCCGAGTAGATTTTGTATATATGTATATTCATATATATATATATGGTTATAGTTTTCAAAACTATTAATCGAATAAGGGTTATTCGATAACTTTATATTATTTATTGAATATTATTTCGAATATTATTCGAGGGCTTATGACTCTTTGATATTATTATTGGATATTACTTGGATATTCATTTGAGGATGTATGACTTCTTTATTTTATGAATATTATTTATAATATTCATTCGAGGTATTATGACTCCGCTTATTACTGCAATATATTCTTTATTTTATTAAAGAATAAGGTGTCAATAATCAAACTTATTTTCGATTATTCAAATAAAGATAGTACTTTCGTATAAGTATATCTTTGGTTATTTAATACTCGTTTCAAGTATAATTTTTAATACTTCTACTTCAATTATTTTTATAAATATTATTCTTTATGGGAATATTATTTATATAATAATATTCAGACATTTTCTAAATATACTGGGGACTGATTTACTTCATTAAATCAGCTTTACTCCAAACACTCTTTAAAGTGTTTTCGAGTCTTCAAAATGATTTTTAAAAGTTAGAGCGGATCCCAAAACTCATTTTTATATTTAAGATCTTCCCTTTTAAGGGGATTTAAATACTCGCTCAAAACCTGAGGGATCCGGCTCTGTGGTATATTTTATATTCGCAACAAGGTTGCAGTTTTGGTAAATGAATTGATTACTTACCCAACGTTCGGGAAGTAAGTCCATCTATTAAGTCGGCATAAGCAACATGGGCTCAGTGGGCGTCCATGATAGTGTAAGTGGCTCAGTGGGAGTCCATCAAATGCAAAAGTGGCTGAGTGGCAGTCCAGCATAAGGTCCTATTGTGGCCAGGGTGATGACCAGTGGGGAATTCGTCCATCTACTAGTAGAAAAGGTTACTTATTGGTATCCTTGCCTGATCAGCAAGATACCTGGTTTATGCCAAAATTCTTTTCCTTTCCCAAAATTTATTGGATGTTTCAAACTCTGTTCATACTTTACATGACAGAGGTTTTCAGGAAATGTATAAAGAAGATGTATATGTGGATATATATATATATATATATATATATATCAGAACTTAATGAAGTATATCATAACTTCATTTCCTTTAATAATATTTCAAAGATTTAATCTATTCAAATCTTGTCTTGTAGTCTCATCTATGTGATGAACTGGTAAAAGCTCATTATACTTTGAACAGTGGTAGTTCAAGTAGCTTTATAAATGATATAGTGTAGTGAAGTATTTGGTAACTTCATCCCTTATTTTTACTTATATCTAGTAAGTAATTATCTTACTCATGATAAAAGATTCTAGTAAGTATCTATTTAGATACTTATATTATTGTTATCACTATATATTATCTTGCGAGCTGTAAGGCTCACTCTTGCTTTATTTCTTCATCACACAACAACAGTTAGGAAAGATGGTCAGACTCCAGCAGACCCAGCGCAAGCGCGTGGGAAGCGTCCCGCGTCTTCCCGATGATGTTGTAGCTGCTATAGCCGCAGAGGTAGATCTATTGTAGATCAGACCATCTACTTTTGAGAATCAATTATGTATAATTATAACTTGTGGCAGATAATGGCAATTAACTGTAAATTTATCAAGTAATCATTTTGGGTTGTAATAACTTTTAAATTGTGGATTCAAAGACTTGTACTTATTTCAATTTCATCTCTGAGACTATAACGGGTTGTGGTGTGTGTTAGTGTGGGGTCACAACATAAGGTTGTTTATTATTAATTAAGTGAAGTGATATTGTTGAAAGAAAGACCGTGACGACCCGGATCCCCGACCCCAGATCTGGGGGTGTTACACATACACTCCATATGAATGATGAAAATTACTGTGGTGATAAATGATGTTTTAGATGAACAGTTTATGTGGCAGATTACATAAATTATGAGGACAAGTTATGATGGAAGTTCTGATGATTAAGTTCTGAAGAAATAAAATCAGAATTTGTGTGAAGAATTGCAGAAATAGGCATTCACTTTTCGAGTTAAGAAATCATGTTCTGATGACTGTTAAGTTCTGATATAAGTCTAAGTTCTGATATTACACTCTGATTCTTTGCTTGACTTATTTGTGGTTAAAATCTGAAACAGTCTTATTTAAAATCAGAATAGGTTTGGGTGAAATATTAACAGTCAATATAATGAGGGTTAATGGTACATGTCTATGCACAGTAATTCTTACTTGTTTCATGTGCGCATTAAATCCTGTTTTTCACTTCCAATGACTGTTTTTATTCTCATCAGTCTAGGGAGACGAGGTAGAATTACTTCTACCTATAATCATTAAAGTTACCTTGCGTCTCCTGACATTCCATTGGTTATTTAAACCAACACTTCATTCCGGCCAGCACATCTATCGTTTTCTCCCATACTCACTCTCATCTTATTCTTATCACCAAAAATGGCTACGTTTGGCTGGTTTTACAATTATGCTGAAGCTCCATCTGATTTGCACTTTGTGCAAGATCTTCTCGCACACGGTGAGATTGGGTATGCGTTGACCCAGCCTCAAGTCATTTCCAGCCAACAAGTTCTGACATTCTGGCGGACTGGGCATTTTGATAATGGTGGTGCTACTGGTACTCCTAGCATTATTTTTGAAGTAAATGATATTGAGCATGTGGTAACTCCCGGAGCAGTTCGTAAAGCTCTACACTTACTAGAAGGCTGCATTTTCTCAACACCGGAGGAACCCGTTCTCCAGCAGCTCATGGCCAATTTGGGGTATGAGAAAAGTTTGGCCAAGCTTGGACAGTTGAAACGAGCATATATCAGAAAGGAATGGAGCTTTTTCTTCGACTGCATCACTAAGGCATTCGCCAATAAGTGTTCCAAATTTGATGCCATTCCAATTATGAGTCAACACATCGGGTATGCTATTATTCACCAAACTTATTTTGATTTTGCAAGTGCTGTGCTAGGCTTTATCGGGGATAGGATGACAGAGGATAGGAATGTCGTATACTTTGCTAGATTCTGTTAGCTTATATATACTTTTTGTTATGCTGATGACCCTAAACTAGCTAGTTCTTTATTTCCACCCTTTAAACTTGCAAAACGGGCTTTTAATGATCTGGTAAATGCTGACCTTAAGAAAAAGGTAGTTAGACCCTTACAGATATCTCAGTCTGTAAAACATATCCTGGTAAATGCTGATCCTCAAACCTACAGATCTGTTTATCCTGATGTTCAACCCACCAACACATCCCAGACACCACAACAACCATCAGAACATACCACATATACATCTCAGCCTACTCAACCCTCTATCAGAACATATATCAAACCTTCACAGATATCTCAACCTTCATCATCAGCACATACTGTGAGGCCTTCATCTTCAAAGCCCAAGAGGACAAAGATTGTACCTCAGACACCACAGAAGAGAAGGATGATTGTTCTGAGAGATGAGTCAGATAGTGAGGAACAGGTTCCTGTGTCAGAACCTATTGTCAAAGAAGCTGAGAAGGTCTCTTCTCAGAAGGATACTGGAATTGGGGGATCTAAGCTTCTCAAAAGGCTTAGAAGGATGTATTTAGATGAAACTCCCAAGGAATCTCCACCTTCAAAGAGATACAAGAAATAGAGAGCACAAAGGTACATGGCTGAGTCAGTTTCAGAGGATGAGGAAGCAGCAGCTAAGGAAGGAGATCAGGAATCTCTGATCTCAAAAGAGCCAGAATTTGCTGAAGCCACTGCATCTACACCTCCATTGTCACCAACTCAGGAAACTGCTCAAGATAAAGCATCAACACCACCCGTGTCTCCTGTCAATGAACCAGTATCTACTGCAGACCCAGGCACAAGTGCTGAGATTGATATTCACAACCTAATTATGCCTGAGGTTCTCTATTTAGAAGCTCCAACAGCTCCAATTAATCCATCAACAACACCAATTACTGATGATAATGAAACTCCAAAATTGTCTACAACACCTTCTCTGCATCTAGACATTGATGATCAGATTATAGGTGAGCATCAGAATATGGCTGTTGATCAGAACTTGGAAGCAGATCAGCACTTAGAGGATGATGTTGAAGCCTCAATAGCCTCTCATACTGTTCTTTTATCAGAGGATGTTGACTCTGTAAGTTCTGATGCTGCAAATGCTGATGATACTGGTGATGCTACTACAAAAGAAGATGCTAATACAGCTAGTCCATCAGGACATGCACCTCAACAAACAGTTCACAAAAGTGAGATAGTCAAGAAGTTTTTACAGGGGAAGCACCAGTACCTTGGAGTGAAACTCCTAGAGGACAGGAGTGGACTAAGGAGTGAAACACAGTCACCTTTGTTCCATCTGAGAAAATTCTAGCTGAGCACTTGGCAAAAGCTGATGAGATGCTAATTAATGATGATTTCAAGACACAGCTACGAGTTACTGCATTGAGTACTAGACATCTTCAAGGTTTACATTCAACAACTCATGTCGAGGTGCATAGAATTCAGGAAGAATTACTCAAGCAAGAAATGACTAAGAAAATTGAAAAGAAAAGTTTTTTCCAACCTACCTTTGACAGAGTTGCTTACATTGAGAAAACCCAGGAGAAGCAACAATCTCAGATTGATGAAATTTTGAAAAATCAAGCTTCTCAGCAATCTCAACTTGATGATATCCAATCCTCAGTGGAATTACTTGTCTCTCTTCTTTTACCTGCTGATGCCAAAAAGGGGGAGAAAGAAATTAAGTCCAAATGCAAAACTGTTAAGACACTGAAGGGGAAGGATGATGAAAAAGATGACCAGGGAAACTCTGGAATGGGTGGAGGTCATGGTCAAGGTAGAAGTCTCTCATCAAGAAGAGCTAGAACTACAAGTCATAGAACAAGTTCTGATACTGGGAGAAGAATAACTTCTGATACTGGTAAGAGGATAGGTTCTGATGAACTTTTGGATCTTGATGAAGAAATTTCAAGACATTTATTTCTGAAAGAAAATCCAGGAATGGACTTTGAGAGTCTAATGGAAGAAGAACCTAGACTTAAGTCAGAAAAAGTCAATTCTAAATTTGAAGCTTCTGTTGGTAAAAAGAAACTTCCTAAGGCCAAAGGCATTGTGATAAAAGAAAGGACAAATCTTGAGACAACCAAGGCTAAATCACAATTGCAGATAGATTCAAGGTCCAAGGGCAAAGAAAAAGTGTTACGACCGGCATTTTATGTAATATTATTTGAGGATTGGGTATAATATTAAAGTCAAATGAAAATATATTCAATGATTGTACGCTAGTGTGAGTGAAAATTTTTGCATTATAAATTTGCTTTGTGTAGTATATGATTTTTCAAAGCAAGAGTTTATTTAATTTCTTTATTTTTGATTTATAAGGAATATTCTAAGCTTTGGAAAAATTTTCTTTTAAAAGGTATTTTGTTCACAAATTTTGAAAATGATTTTATAAAGTCTCTAAAAATCCAAGTTATTTTATGATATAAATTTTATAATTTTTGAACTTGTATTTTATTTTATAAAAATAAATCTTTATAAATTTTATTTGTTATAATTAGAAAATTACATGGCTACCCTTGCATGCAAATACTCTTCCAATTCAACTAAGGGGCAAGGAAGACATTTCCAGCCCCACTCACTTTCATTCTACTAACCAAATTACCCCTTTACCCTTGCATGCAAATCTACCTAACTATATTGGAAGGTTACTCTTGTAAAATCTCAAATCCACTCACTTTTGGCCAAATAAAAACCAAACTAACATGATTATTACTCCACATTCCCCCCCACCATTTCCACACTCCTCCTTTCCTCCCCCCTCCTCTCGGTTTTTCCCCCTCCCCTCTCGGCAATTCCCAAAAACCGAGCCCCCATCCCCTTCTTTCTTCATTTCTCACTCAAAAAATCATCATATTATCAAGTAATCCTACTCCCTACATGTTGTTCTTGTATATCTTAAGAGTTTAGAGTAGAAAAACTTATGTGTTGACCTTGCGTGGTGGTGTTTTGTTAAAACTCCAAGTGAATATTCTTGATTCTTGTGAATTCAAGGCTTTCACCATGAGTTATAGTAGCAAAGGGTTGAGAATGGCTAGACATGAGTATGCTACACTCATGCAATTGTTGTTTTCACCCTAATCCATTCGGCCATGACTTGATAGGAGCCGAATGGATGGTGTTTTGGTTGTCATGTTCCACTTTGTGTGTTTTTGTGATGATAACATGAAAATCTTAGTGAAGTCTTGATAAAACTCTTTGCATGCTAAGTGATCATCTAGGTATATCTTATGCTAGGCTTGCATGTCAATTTTATGATAGAACATATGTAGAAAATGTGTTGTTTTGGTTTGAAAAACCCGAAGGCATGCATGCATGTCGATATCTCTTAGAATGTTGTAAGATTTTGATCATTTGAAAATTTTTTGTTAGTGAGCCTTAATTTCAGTAGGAATAATGTGTTAATATTGATTTATGCTTCTTGTTTCATGGTAATAATTCGTGGTTATCTTTTATAAAAATATATATCTTGTTGTTTCAAAAGCATGAAGATTTGTGATTTGTGAAGTGTAGTCTCTTTTGTTTTGCCATAATTGTACCTTAGGTAAGGATGATCTCACCAAGGATTATTTTGAGAATAAGGGAGTTAGTTCAGTAGAATACCATGTTTAAGTCTTGGTTTGAGTATTGGGTTGTTGGTAGTTGAGTTGGTCAAGTCAAAACCTTGGAGAAATGAGAGTTATAGTTTCTGCAGAAAATCAGTTTAGTACACTGAGGTTTAGAGTGAGTTTTGACCATGTTATTGGTGTGCACTTTGAGGCCCAAGCTACCAGAAGTTAGTATTGGGAGTATATATAAGGTTTTAGGAGTTGGTTGGAGGTTTGCATGTCATTTGGTTAGGTGAACAAGTAGAATAACAAAATCTGTCCAGCAGGGGACAGTTTTGTTGTAACTTAGAAATAGGGAGATTTGACCATGTCATGGATAGGCCCTCATTAGGCCCAATTGGGCCTTAGTTAGAGGGAGTGTCAGAGAAGTTTTTCCAACCATAGTTCATAGGATATGAGTTAGAACCATGTGTCGCAAGTTAATTCAAGTCAGGACATTTTCTGCCCAGAAAAACTGGGGAACCTTGGACTTTTAGCTTAGGCCCAAGAAGGCCCAAGCCAGGCCCTTGAGCCACATCAAGTTTGTGAGATGCCATTAGGTCAGGAGAGTCTTGTTTAAAAGTTTTGAAGGAAAGCTTGTGGTTTAAGAGTGTCTAATGTACTCAAGAAACCATAGTTGTCATTCTGAAATTTGCACCAGTGAGCACTTTCACTTATCACATAGTTTTAGAACACTTAGAAGTGAGTATTAGGTCGACCACCATAGTTGTAAGATAATATAAGGTCAGTAGAGCAAAAGGCACAAGTGAGGGTCAATAGGTTTTGGATAATTTAGGAAAGGCACATCGAGTTAGGAAGCCAAAATTTGAAGATCTTGTCTAGTTTAGCGACCAAGTGACTTAAGTTGTGAGTCGAGATCATCCAAGCCTAGTGTTGCATTATGGTGTTATTTGGTATTAATATACGATATGTGATTATGTGGCTACATGTGTACAATTGAAATATAAAGGTGGATATAAATTAAGTGCATATAGGCCTAAGTGCCATCCGTGTTTAATTTCGGGTTGCAAATAGGTTGAGATGGTAAGAATATATTATAATGAGGATTATTATTATTTATGTAGGATCTCGAGACGAGGGAAAACTTGCCATAAAAGTCGAGTGAAGCTCCAGTTGCTCCTACCAGTCAGACCAGTCCAGCCTATCTCAAGGCAAGTGATTCAACTTGACCTTCATATTTACTATAAACAGTTCATATTTATCGATGCAATTATCCTGAGTCATTTTGATATGTTTAAATCAAGCGTATTTCTCGCTTATCTTTGAATTACTTAGAGATGCCATGAACCCTCAAGTACGTATTGCAAGTAGTTCAAAAGTCTTTCATGATAGTTTAATGCCATGATAAAATGAAGAGTTGATATATTACTTGATTGATCCTCTTGATTAATATGTTGATGTTTCCTATGTATTGATATCTCATCCTGATACTTGAATCCCTATAGAACCTTACCTTGAACCCTGCAAGTCAGAAACTTACCAACATGATCCCTCATTGATTGATACCCCTCTTTCTTATCCTAAAGCTTGTCAATTCTGATATATCCTGAGCTAAAAATCATTTCTTCATACCTTAACACCCTTAGTATTCTTGAAGCTTACATTCTTGATGATCCAACACTTGAACTTTGATGAGAAACCATTGTTTTAAGCCCAATTTGGCACTTCCTTTCATGATATCCAATAGCCTCACTAAATTCCCTGGTCCAAACTTTGATACATGAAAACCATTCAGTTACCCTAATAGAGTTTAGTTTTGTGATTCATGGCTCTGAGAGTTAGCACCATTTCCCCGTGTTTCGAGTTGATCTATAATCCCTTGATAAAGATGTTTACCAGTAAAAAGAGATTTTGTCATAATTCGGCATCAGCTTTTGAAATAAATAAAATGTGGGTTTTCAGTCCCAAAGGGGGATAAATGTTTTCTTGAATAGTGGATCTGGACTGAGACGCGAGTCCTTTCCACACTTATATTAGGCTTAAAAGTTGCCTAGGGATTCCCGTTAATGTTTTAGAACCCAGCGAGGTTCGGGATTACTTTGCGGCTGATCACCGGCTGTAATCCGTAGCGTTATAAAATGATTTTGATTAAGACATGATTTTTTAAAAAAAATTGTTTTGATACAAGCAAAATGATGCCATCTCACATAGTTTTATCTCTCGTTATCATTAGTTATGTCTTTCCATTGGCATTCTTAAAAGTATATTTCGATTTATGTTTTGTGTTGTGTTGTTAGCACTTGTTGAGCATTCGGCTCACTTCTTGCTTTACCCTGATATTACAGCTAGCAGCTATGGTTAGATTCAAGTAGACTGCCCGTAAGACCTGTGATGTTGATGCTTATGTTCGAGCTCGGGTAGAATAAGTATTAATAGTTGTATGAGGACTCGGTATTTGTATTCAGATGTAATAGTTGGTAGTGTTGGGCTGTTCCAAACCCTAAACTGTAAGATCTTGGATTTGGTTGTATATTCTTCTTTTAAAATATTGTAATAGCTATATTTATTTTGCTGTTTAAGTTGGGGGTGTGATAAAAAGTTGGTGAACCTATAAAGGTTTATGTGCCTCCTATGGATGAAGAAATTTTTGTTGAAGATGCTGATCTAACTCTGACTTCAAGAAAGATTTCTAAGACAACCTCTGACATGGCTCAAGTTGTTCAGAGTCAAGATATAGTTAGTTCTGATATAACCATGAAGCAAGCAACCTCTGACATAGCTCAAGTTGACTTGATATCAGAAGATAAATCAAAGGAAACCTCTGACATTGCTCATGTTAAATTCTCAAGGTTACTCCTACCAGGTTTCACTAAAGCCAAACAGACTCAACCTTTAAAGACTACAGCAAGTGGTTTTGAAGCAAGAGTGGTTACTGGAAAGGAAGCAAGAGATAAATCTGGATTAGGTAGTGCTGATGAAAGAAGAGTGCAGAACACAACCAATGATCCAACTTCCTTAAGTGAACCAGGTGTTGGAGCAACTCCTGAAAGATTGAATTAACTAGAATCTGTACAGATGGTTTATCATACCTACTTGAAAGAACACATCTTGTTATATTTCATGACAGATGGTAGGGTTTACCATATAAGGGAAAATGCTATTCCACTGAAGTATTTTGAAGAACTGGAACATGTTTTATTCTTACTTCAAGTGAATGACAGAATAACAGAAAGTGCTGCAAACAATTTGAAGACTCAAATTCAGAGACAGAAAAGACTTTATTCTGTAAAGTCTGACAACACATATCTTCCAAAGTACAGAGATCACAAGGGTGATATTGTTGAGATGAAGCCTAACTCTGCTAAGATTATAACTACCTTTCTGGGTTATAAGGCTGTAGAATACAATATTGAGTCTGACAAGGCATATTTGATCAGACTGGATCAGGACATAAGGAAAGCTAGAATTAATCATCTCAAGGCTGCTATCTTCCAAACTGGTGAAGATTCTGCAAAACTCAAAGATGCTAAAAGGAGGATGATTGATGAACTCAGATATGCTGAGAGATGTTTGTTAAAGAACTATCTCAGAACAACTCCTGACATCAGAGAGATCAGAAAGTGAAGCCAAGTCAAGATCTACAACTGCTCAAATTCTAATATAAATATAGAATGAAGTTGTTATCAGAAGTTAAAGTTGGTAAAGCTTTAAGGACTGTAAGTTGTAGTTATCTAGTCAATTTCTCATGCATTTGTACTTAATATTTTTGACATCATCAAATATCTGTTAAACTTGTATATTATGCTAATTTACAAGTTGGGGGAGATTGTTAGATATATTTGATAATGTCATGACTAATATGATTTATGTTTAGTTATCAGATCTTACTTAAACAGGACAAATCAGTACTTAACTGAAATCAGCACTTATACTGAAGTCAGAACTTAAGTTATCAGTACTTAAGGTTCAGGAGATATTTATCAGGAGATAATATCAGGACTTAAAGGAAACTTTCAGATAAGGAAGGCGGCTGATTGAAAGGAAATAAGATCAAGATAAATGTAAGAAGAGATATGCATGAAGAAGGAATTCTATGAAGAATGGAATACTTGGAAGAAAAGATATCTGATTGATATATTTTAGGAAGCAGAATTATATTCCAGATCAATTAGCGATTATCTTGTAACTGTGTAGTATATAAACACAGACATAGGGTTTACACTATAAGTGTTATCATTATCGAGAATATTATTTATTGTAACCCTAGCAGCTCTCGTGATATTTGTTCATCACTGAGAGAGGACAGTTCCATATTGTAACAGAGTTTATTGCTTTGAATAAAGTTTGTTTTCTGTTACTTGTGTTATTAGAATTCGATTTGATTGTGCTATACACTGTATTCAACCCCCTTCTACAGTGTGTGTGACCTAATAGCTTTGAAAGTGATAACTTGTCGAGGTGGTACTGGTGGATTAGGTGGTTGGTGTGGTTCACGGTTATCTTGGTTTTCAAATTATTGTTGAAGAGTTCTTTGTTGTTAAGCTATAGCATTTGTTTATTTTTGTAAGGTTTCCAACAATCGAAGAATATTAGGATATGTGGTAGAAGTTGTTGTTGGGTTCTTCTTTTTAGGTGGCATGATCTTGAAATAAAAGTTATATCAAAACAGGTGTGAACAATACAGATAATTCAAAGTTAGGGTGTCATAAGTCGTTATATTCTCATACACGATCGAGTTTCAAATTAAACAATAAGGGTGATGCATATAAAAGCGTAAGAATAATTGAAAGCAAATAAAACGATAGTGCATAATTATCAAAATTAAGGTCAAGGTACATCAAGATCAAAATAAAGTTTGAATCTACGGACAACATACTTAATTTAAAGGAAAACAACAGGGATTTCTACAAAATCCAACAACACAACAACATGAAAAGTGGATAATGGAAAGAACTAAGGCTCCACTCCATCAAAACGGGGTCCGGTGGTCTTCTCTTCACGAAGCGTCTTCACAATACTCTGGAGCTCGTCCGCAATCATCTGGATAGTATACTGGCTGGTACGGTCTCGGTGCGGTGGCATCTCATCAAGCTTAGTGTTAACATACTGAACCAAAGTCTCAAGTCTCGTAGTCATCTGCTCTTTAGGCTTTCCTCCATAATTTCGGCTGTCCGGATACACGTTCTTCAATCGCTCTACATTCGATCGTACTTTCCCTGAAGCCTGTCAAACTCACGCCTCAACTCAGCATACACGGAGAAAGCAATTGTGTTAGACGGTTCAGAGGATGATGGGGTGTAACACCCCCATATCCGGGGTCGGGGATTCGGGTTGTCACGAGTTCCATTTCCCTTATCAATACTTAATCTTAACAGTCAACCAACTACTGTGTACTGTGACCCCACAATATACACACACACACCACAAGTTATAGTCTCAGAGATGAATACCAAAAATAACACAAGTCATTTTATTCCACAATTATAAGTCATTACACCTCAAAAGGGTTTCTGAATAAATTTACATATTCTTTGCCATTAGTACAATTCCTAAATATACATAAGTCTGGCACAACAAAAGTTGAAAGCCTAGCCTACTGGTAGTTCCTACCTCAGCTACAATGGCATCAACGCCTAAGAAGCACCCTAATTCCTTATGCAAAGAATCACTACACATCACAACATCTCCTTTTCCATCCGGCAACACCAACATATGGGCCGTCACCAATCTTTGCTTCAGTTCTTTAAAGCTGTTCTCACATTTCTCTGTCCATTCGAACTTCTCAGTCTTACGAGTAAGTCACGTTAAAGGGGCTACTATCTTTACAAACTTGAACGAACCTCCTGTAGTGACTGGCCAATCCTACCTCTGGTAGTCGCCCTAACCATGGTTATCAATTCCTCAGCAGTCCTTTCTTCATTCTTGTCAGGATCTCCCACGGGATCCTCTTCAGCAACAATCCCTTCTGGGATAACATCGTTAACCGCTACATCCTTAATATGAATATCATCTGGTCCTTCATTAGAACGCTCTATCGGATACACAATATGGTCTCCAATAAGTAATAAAACATCATCGCGCTGTTGATCCTCAACCTCAGGGTTTAGAGTCCCGCTACCATATACGATAACGAACTACGCTTCTATCACGATATATATAAGGGTTCCCATAAGGTTTTAAACTGTCAGTACTACGTTAGGTAGTCCGATTATGAACTTGGCAAGAGTTCTTATTATCTTAGTGAACTTATTATCTTAACGTCACATCATCTCTGAGGTTTATAACGTTTGGCTCTGATACCATTTCTGTAACACCCCCAAATCCGGGGTCGGGGATTCGGGTTGTCACGAGTTCCATTTCCCTTATCAATACTTAATCTTAACAGTCAACCAACTACCGCGTACTGTGACCCCACAATATACACACACACCACAAGTTATAGTCTCAAAGATGAATACCAAAAATAACACAAGTCATTTTATTCCACAATTATAAGTCATTACACCTCAAAAGGGTTTCTTAATAAATTTACATATTATTTTCCATTAGTACAATTCTTAAATATACATAAGTCTGGCACAACAAAAGTTGAAAGCCTAGCCTACTAGTAGTTCCTACCTCAGCTACAACGGCATCAGCGCCTACAGGAAACTGCAGAACGTTTCCTAACCGCTCACGAATTGGGAGCTTGGTCCTATTTATCTTGTCTATCTGTTGTTGTGTGATGAAAGAAGAAGCAAGGGTGAGCAACAAGCCCACCAAAATAATATGTATAATAATTAACAATATATGAGCATTGTCATAGTACTCATGAAAGTCTTGGTCAAGCAAAAATGCACCAAGTTTGATATCTTAATGCGACGAAGTCGCAAAGTATTCAGTATATATACATATATACCTCTCAAATCTTTGAAATCCTCTGACATGTATAATATACATAGAGTTTTGGTTTATAATTGTATAAAATATCGTTGCAAGGTGATCTCATATATCTAACCTTGTCTCAACGTTTTTCTGAAAATCTTTGTCATGCATAAGATAATCATTAACCAGATATAAAGATGAAGTTACAAGATACTCCAATATACTTATATCTTTTCTGAATACTACTTGAACTACCACCGTTCAAGGTATCATCAGTTTCAAAAGTTCATCACATAGATGAGACTACAAGAAAAGACTTGAATAGATTCAATCTTTGAAATATCATTATAAATAATGAAGTTACGAGATACTTCATTAAGTCCCGATATATATATACACCTATATATATACATTTCATACACTCCTTGAAAACCTCTGTTATGAAAATTATAAACAGAGTTGCAATATCCAATGAATCTGGAAAGGAGAAAACCTTGGCATAAACCTGATATCTTACTGATCAGGCAAATATACCAATAAGTAACCTTTTCTACTAGTAGATGGACGAATTCCCCACAGGTCATCACCCTGGCCGCATTAGGACCTATGTTGGACTGCCACTCAGCCACTTACGCATTGATGGACTCCCACTGAGCCACTTACACTTTCATGGACGCTCACTGAGCCCATGTTGCTTATGCCGACTGAAATAGATGGACTTACTTCCCGAACGTTAGGTAAGTAATCAATTCATTTATCAAAACAGCAACCTCGTTGTGAATATAAAATACACCACAGAGCCGGATCCCTTAGATTTTTGAGCGAGTATTCAAGTCACATCCAAAAAGGAAGATCTTAAATTTGAAAACGAGTTTTGGGATCCGCTCTAACTTTTAGAAATCAGTTTGAAGACTCGAAAACATTTTTAAGAATGTTTGGAGTAATGCTGATTTAATGAAATAAATCAGTCCCGATATATTATAAAATATCTGAATATTATTATTTAAATAATATTCCCATAACGGATAATCTCTATAAAAATAATTAAAGTAGAAGTTTTAAAACTCATACTTGAAATGAATAATAAATAACCAAAGATATACTTATACGAAAGTACGATCTTTATTTGAATAATCGAAAATAAGTTTGATTATCGAAACATTATTCTTTAATAAAATAAAGAATATTACTTAATAAATAAGCGGAGTCATAAGTCCTCGAATGAATATTCAAAATAATATTCATTAAATAAAATAAACGGAGTCATAAGTCCTCGAATGAATATTCAAAATAATATTCATTAAATAAAATAAACGGAGTCATAAGTCCTCGAATGAATATTCAAAATAATATTCATTAAATAAAATAAAGTTATCGAATAAACCTTATTCGATTAATAGTTTTGAAAACTATATCTATATATATATAAATAAATATATATATATATATATATATATTATACTCGGGAACATCGACTCCCGGTTTAGCAATATGTTCACCTTTGGGTCCCCTATACTAAGGGTATACGCAACTACTGCTTATCTCTAGCATAAGTATTATGCAACTTATAAGCAATCGAATCAACAATTAGATATCAAGATTATCAAACAGACATGCATATATACCATATGAGCATGCTCCAATATATCGCAAGATTTGCTAATAACAATCATGCACTTATCACAAGATAATGCATATACATATATACATCACAACAACAATATAACGGGTGGAAAACTTGCCTGAGTGACTGGGGGTGATAAAAGGCCTGGGACGAGTCTGGTAACCTATAAACATCATATAAATTGGAATTAAACCAAAGTCGCTTAAGAATCTATACTTTAACCAATTAGACCCTAACGTTCGCTTTTGCGCTTAACGATTCACTTAAGTCGCTCGAGTACCTTCGGCTCCACCATTTTTAATAAATTAACCGTTAAGAATTTTAAGGCGATTATTTCGCGAGTACCCTACCAACTGCCTAATCCACTTTACATAATTGTTTCATACTCCAATTAGTCATTTAAGGGCCTTAACTAAGGTTTCAAAGTAAGGCGAGGCGTAATGGTTCGGTCGCGAAACGCCGTTACTTAAAATGGTCGTTTCTCCTAAACCGTACATCGGATTCAAGCGAACCACATATCAAAATGAAGCTCGTAACATGAACTATCTAATCATGGCAATGGTAAAAACTAACAGTGAGTTCACGGGTCCTAATGTTAAGAACAAAATCAGTCTAAGGTAAATCGGGCATTACGACGGCTATGTTTACGCGATTACCAAATTTGTACAACTCCAAATCAATCCACAATCAATCCCACAATCATTACTACAACCAAACTCCATCCATACTCTACTACAACAGCCCCAACATCTCAAGATTTACAATTTATACTACTCTCAATCATGAACTAAAAGCTTATACTTAAGTTCATTAATCAATAATCAAGATTTACAATTCCAAACTCATTATAAATCCAACCCAACTCTAAATATACATGGATCATACTTCCAAAGAACTAAACCAAGCATAAAAACTCTAAATATACAAAAGTAGGGCTAGGGTATGAGATTATACCTTCCTTGGTGAGTAAAAGTAACTAAGGAGCTTGGAATCACCCTTGAAAATCCTTACCAAAGCTATATCTAAACAAAAACACAAGATCAAAATTTTTAAGATCTTGAAAACACTATTCACCCTCTTCTTCCATGAATTATTGGAAGAGATTGTGAAGGAAATGGAAGCTTAGTACATAGGATATCTATATCCAGTGTTCTAAAAATCAGTATAGGCGGCGCCTAGGCGCTAGGCGGTGGTAAAACGCCCCGACTCGGACCTAGGCGGTGATTTAGGCGTTTTTTCAAAAAATCGGGTCAAAATCGGGATTAGGCGGGCTAGGCGGTCAAAAATCGGTCCTAGGCGGTCTAGGCGGAAAATAATTAAAAAAAATATTTTTTTTACCTTTTAATAATTTAATTCATTAATTTCATAATTTCACACAATATCATGTCAATTTCTAATATAAAGTATTGGTAATAAGTAACAAGTAATTAAATATATTTACTTTCTCACTTAAAATATAAAATTAACATATTATAATTAATTTAAAAGTGTGAATTAAAATATAGTTAATATTGTAAACTCAATAATTAGTATATAACGCATGTCAAATGTGTAGATATTGTTTAATATCATTCTAATTTCTTTTTTCAAACAAATATTTGACATATTGATCATTATATAATTATAAAAATTAAAAATAATATTTATATTCTTCCGATTAATGTTCCGATTAATCGGTCCGATTAATCTCCGACTTGCCGATTAATCTCTCGAAGGTACCCTCACCGCCCTGGCACGCCTAGCGATTTCTGGAACACTGTCTATATCTATGTACAAGGAACCTTGGATAATTACCTCACTAATTATCAAAGCTTGGAACTTGAATTTGGATTTTTTCTTCTTGGAAAAGAGAAAAGGGCCGAGAGCTTCTTGCTTGGAAAATGAAAGTCAACTTGTGTTTTTTGTGTTATGAATTGTTTTTGGCTTGGTTGCTTCCTTTTGTTTGTTTAATTAAATTGTTACCATGGTAAAAATTGTGTGGCTTATAATCAACCAACAAATCCTTCCCATTTGGTCATGCTTATGTCATCCACTTATGTCATCTTCCCACACTTGTCTTCTTCTTGTTGGTGTGATGACATCATCATCCATTAACCTCTTTGATTAACTCCTAATTACTTGGCTAATGATTGCTGATCTGTTATACGGTTCGCTTAACTTTCGTTCTCGTTTATCGTTTGAGGGATCATCCCCGGGATCTCATTACTTAGGTTCCCTTAAACCTTTCTCAATATTTTATATTCCTTTTATGATCCTCTCTTATAATCCTTGAATTTAAATCCTTTTCATCATGTTACCTTATACTCAATTCTTTCTGTATCTGGTGGGTTTTCGGGAAAAATCGAAGTGTTCGAATTTGGATTCTGACGATCTTTACATACACTTATATACCATATATAGTACTAGTAAGATCTCAGAATATCAATAAAAGAACCCCTACATAGTGTGGCATGAAAAGTTTTCTTATTCAGCATAATCAGCAAAATCACTATTCATAAGGGTTACAAAAAGTCCAAAATTTTTTTGGGTTATTACAGTCTCCCCTCCTTAAAAGGATTCCGTCCCCGAATCATATAAAAATGAATAGGATTACTTTCTTAGCATTGCACTTTCTAACTCTCAAGTCAATTTTCCCACATTGTGGTTCTACCATCAAACTCTGACTAGTTTGATAACCCTTCTCCTAAGCACTTGTTCCTTTTCAATCTATAACATTTCCCGGTTGCTTCATATAGGTTACGTCTGGTTGCATGTCTATGCGCTTATATGCCCCTATTTGTCTGGCATCCGGATTACACTTCCTTAACATTGATATGTAGAACACGTTATGAACTTGCTACAGGTTCGGGGGTAAGACTAGCTCATATGCTAACTTCCCAATACGTCTTAATATCTCCATGGGACCAACAATTCGTGGGCTTAGCTTTCCTTTCTTTCCGAACCTCATCCATCCTTTCCAAGGGAATACCTATAACATCACTAGGTCCCCTACTTCCTATTCTTTGTCCTTTCTTGTTAAATCAACATACTTCTTATGTCCATCTTGGGCTACTACCAGCTGTCCTCTGATTAGATCTATTATATCCTAGGTCCTTTGGACCACTACTCGTCCGAGCATCTTGCGCTCTGCAACATCATCCTAACATAAGGGAGATCGACATTGTGTTCCCTCAAGGATCTCATAAGGCAATATCTCAATACTGACATACGATCTATTATCGTAAGAAAACTCAATCCGCGTTAAGTGATCATTCCAAATTCTTTCAAGTCTATTGCATAGACTCTCATCATAGCTTCTAGCATTATAGCTTTTGCTTCTCAATACCCACTCTTTTCTAGTTCGTAATCGCTACTATCTTCCGTTCCTAATATTTATACTGGTTATACTTTTGCTCGTTAGCATTCTATAACCTTTTAATAAACGTGTCAACCTTAGTATCACGAACGCGTTAGAATCGGAATACCACCGTACTTGGTACCACTTCATCTCTAGCTGCCTCCATCTTCGAAAGCTTGGTCCTTCGTATAGAAGTAAAAGAATTTATTGAGAGATCACTATGATCATGAACACTTGTTTTATTGCATAGTTAGTACAGAAGGTGGTCAACCTTTAGTACTTGACAAGCAATTAAACAACATGTGGTATCCTACTAGGCTTCTATCACACAGATAGATAGTCATTCGAAAATACCTCCCCTTCTGGAAGGGTTTTTCTTCTCAGCTTATACAAAATGAAAAGGAGAGAAAAGAACGAATTGAAGAGAATTGTATATGAAAAAAAAATACCGCCACAAATATCTGGCTTGGAATCTACCTCTGAACTATAGAGGTTTGTCATAGGAGAACAAAACATAAGTATCTATATTAATATCCAGTATTATCGTATCGCATTTCACATGCTTAAATATTTTTGCTATTCCGTCCATCATTCTATGGACCCATGCTCTTCCTCGAGCTTATACACAATCACCATTGAAACTCCCTCGACATCGAAAATCGAATCTGGGATCTCATTTTAGACATCATCGTTACTAGAATTCTATGCTTGCACCGCAACCTTCCTCGTATAGTAATACGACTCTCTATTGATAAAAAGAATAAGTATTCAATAGGTAGATAATCTACTTATTTAGTCTATCAATGATAACTTATACACCACCATGACCCGATTAGTGGTACTCAATCTCAACATCCATTCCAATATAACTCTCACGATTGTAAGTAATCGGCTCATTACTCATAGAATCATTCCTGCATTACTATGGTCCACCGTTGACCTACTGTAGTCATTCGTTTTCCATGAAGTCTTAATAGCTAACCATACGGATTCCATGCATATCGTATCGAATTCTTCTAAGGAGGTAAAATGATCACCGTTCATGATTCATGAAGAACACTCCTGAACTTGACGTACATATGACATGAAGCAGATAAAATTGCAGAAGAGTTTCAATGAAAGCAACGATGGCAGGTTAATACCATTATTAACCATATGTCTTTATTAGGAGACATGAAGCTCAAAGGTTCATTTAGTCCTTTCGTAACATGGTCCTGGCTTATCTCAAGATATGACCTTATAAGATAGATAGCCCGCTCACGGCGATTACATAAATTAAATCTTTACCAAACTACTATCACGGTTGAGTATCGCACAATCATCAGAAAGAATGTCAATCTTCCACACCATAATACAACCTTCACGGCTTTAACCATTATCACTGTATTCCTCTGGCACGAGCGCCTATAATTGTCCTCTTACACTTAAAGTGTCGGCCACCTCTTTGGCCTTTCCTGATAGTAAAATTTCCTTACAATCAATGTCTTTTAAATGATCTTCAACTAAATTTTCTACCTCATTTTCAATCACTGCTTGTGTGAAAATGCTCTTCCTTACGCTTTGGTGGAAAAAAAAATATCACCATTCTTCCATAAGTTATTGCCTCGGTCTTTTAGAGGTTAACATTGTCACGACTGACTCTCGATCATACTTAGGATGTCTCTTATCTTGGGTCCTACTTGTTTTCACCAATCTCGACCTTCATTGGGTTGATCTATACTTTTTTATGGTTCAACACGTGCCCACCTGGCATTATTATAATTATGTCATATTTCTTTTATCAAAAATTCTATTCTTGAGAACTTTGAATATTACCTTTCTCCTTGTAAGACCTCTAAGGTTATCCTTGAATTGTTCCTTCTGTATTCCATAGATACATGGCATATCAAAATACCATTTACTAATACTAGAACCATTGTCTATATACTTCTAAAAAATTTCCCCACTGATCCTTGAAGGTTGTTGTTACCTTAATCCTTTCCAATTCATACTGTCAAAACTCATACTGTCCCTATTAAGGGCGAAATAACAACATTTATGCATTCCCCTAGGGTTCATCTTAAGTTATCGAAGTTATATCCTTAATTCCACCTTTAAAAAGGTACTTGCATCCTTCCATGGATAAATCAAGTCATATATCCTTGATAGATTATATTATTCAATCATTCCCACCTCGATAGTCTATACCAATTTCACAATAGCATCCTTATTCAAACTGAGGTCAACCCATATGGCCTTCAAAAGATAACAATGTTTACCCGCTTTTCTTTCCTAATTTGGTAATGACAACATGGATGTTCTGGAAGATATTGGTCGTGTTCAACGTGAACTTCTTCTTAATAATTCCTCATTTACTTTTGTTGTTTATCTCAACAATCATCTCAATGTTGGGATATCTTTCATATCTGGGGTCTCTCTTTCTGGGTATCATGCCCCCGATCTTACACTTCACATTCTTGAAGGTCACTTCCTTCATCCAATTTTTCCTAATTTCTTACTTTCTTGTATCCTCAGTCTATCCGCGTCTCATTATTTATCCTTCAAACTATCTCAAGGTTTCCTCAAATCCTCCCAACTTACAGGGGTAAACTATATGTATCTCTTATGCCTTCAACCATCAACTTTAACTTATGGTGAATCACCCTCATCCTGATGATTACATACTTTTCTATTTCTATTGCTACGAGTCTTTAGGGTTTCCTCATACCCAACTCCCTTATCATTCCTCAAACTCTATTGTCTTTATTTTCCTTTCCACTTCAGTTTCTTTTTATTTTCTTTTCTATTACAATCATTTCACGAACCCGCTAATCATTGACTTCAAATATCACGTCGTTCTGGGATTCTTGTCATCAGAACGAATCTTGACAACTTTTACAACTTAGCTTCATAATTCATCATACTCGTCCGCCTTTGTTCTGGCTCTAAAGCTTTTACACTATCTCCATAACCTTGGGAATTACTTTCCCGAAAACAATTGACTGGACTTTAATCAGTTTATTCTAACCTCTGGCTCCGTGCCTTTCTTGGTCTTTCACCAGCGGGTGGCCTCTCTCTTAGGAAGGTAGGTGACAAAAATAGTCTTTTGCGCTTCGTCAATCATTTAGAATCTCAAATGATTCCTCTATTTCTTTTAACCGGGCTCTCGCCTCGACTGGGTCAGCATGTTCCTTGGACTCTGAGAGCTTAGCGACTTAAAGGTCCTGAAAGAATTTCACACCATATTATTTCCTCAGGGTGGTGGTTGGGGTAAAAGTATTAGTTTTGTTTAGGCAGGTCCATGAATTTCCCAATAGGAGTACCGTCCTGGTTCTCCCTATCTTGCTCGACTTCTGTTTTCTCGGTATGAAATGTTTCCTCCTCCCATAATCAGGGTTATCTTATACGTTAAAATCCTTGTTTTCCATTTTATTATGTTATGGGTTCTTTCTTTCTTGATGGCTACCTCCCTGACTATCACATTCAGGGTTTGCCCTAAATCTTATTCCTCGAACTATGGCTTTCACCTAATATCTCGTCCTTAAGCTCTTGAACGTTTGGAACCCAAATTCTGTAGGAATACCTCATTATTCCCTTATCATCTTTATCGGTATTAATCTCTTCTCTATTTATTGGCTCTCTGCCTTCATTCATCACTTTTTCTTGGCACAATATGATCTTTCCAATAATTCGGGCTGTACTGCAATCTCAAACAGCTTTTCGGTACCGGCTCCGGTTACCTTCACTTCTATTTCCATTTTCTCAAAATCTCTTATCAACTCTCCTAACGACATTTTCATCTTGAGTCTCTCTTTTATACTAAGGGCATTAGCCACCATTTTGGTTTTCTCTAGATGATAAAGAATCTCATAATCGTAATCCTTGATTAGCTCTAACCACCTCCTATGGCGCGTGTTGAGCTCTTTCTGCGTGAAAATGCACTAGAGCACTTATGGCTTGTGTAAATCTCGCACTTCTCTCCATAGAAGTAGTGCCTCCAATCTTTAGGGCAAAACTATTGCCACGAGCCCAAGCTCATGGGTGGGGATATCGAATTTTATATTCCCTTAATTATCTTGACGCGTACGTGATTAACTTGATGTGCTGTATAAGAAGCACCCTAATTCCTTATGTGAAGCATCACTACACATCACAACATCTCCTTTGCCATCTGGCAACACCAACATAGGGGCCGTCACCAATCTTTGCTTCAGTTCTTCAAAGCTGTTCTCGCATTTCTCTGTCCATTCGAACTTCTCAGTCTTACGAGTAAGCCGCGTTAAACGGGCAACTATCTTTACAAACTTGAACGAACCTCCGGTAGTGACCGACCAATCCTGCCTCTGGTAGTCGCCCTAACCATGGTTATCAATTCCTCAGCGGTCATTTCTTCATTCTTATCAGGATCTCCCACGGGATCCTCTTCAACAACAATCCCTTCTGGGATAACATCCTTAGCCGCTACATCCTTAATATGAATATCATCTGGTCCTTCATTAGAACGCTCTATCGGATACACAATCTGGTCTCCAATAAGTAATAAAACATCATCGCACTGTTGATCCTCAACCTCAGGGTTTGGAGTCCCGCTACCATATACGATAACGAACTACGCTTCTATCACGATATTTATAAGGGCTCCCATAAGGGTTTTAACTGTCAGTACTACGTTAGGTAGTCCGACTATGAACTTGGCAAGAGTTTTTATTATCTTAGTGAACTTATTATCTTAACGTCACATCATCTCTGAGGTTTATAACGCTTGGCTCTGATATCATTTCTGTAACACCCCCAAATCCGGGGTCGGGGATTCGGGTTGTCACGAGTTCCATTTCCCTTATCAATACTTAATCTTAACAGTCAATGAACTACTGCGTACTGTGACCCCACAATACACACACACACACACCATAAGTTATACTCTCAGAGATGAATACCAAAAATAACACAAGTCATTTTATTGCACAATTATAAGTCATTACACCTCAAAAGGGTTTCTGAATAAATTTACATATTCTTTGCCATTAGTATGATTCTTAAATATACATAAGTCTGGCACAACAAAAGTTGAAAGCCTAGCCTACTGGTAGTTCCTACCTCAGCTACAACGGCATCAGCGCCTACAGGAAACTGCGGAACGTTTCCTAACCGCTCATGAATCGGGAGCTTGGTCCTGTTCGTCTTGTCTATCTGTTGTTGTGTGATGAAAGAAGAAGAAAGGGTGAGCAACAAGCCCACCGAAATAATATGTATAATAATTAACAATATATGAGCATTCTCATAGTACTCATGAAAGTCTTGGTCAAGCCAAAATGAACCAAGTTTGATATCTTAATGCGACGAAGCCGCAAAATATTCAGTATATATATACATATATACTTCTCAAATCTTTGAAATCCTCTGACATGTATAATATACATAGAGTTCAAGTTTATAATTGTATAAAATATCGTTGCAAGGTGATCTCATATATCTAACCTTGTCTCAACGTTAGTCTGAAAATCTTTGTCATGCTTAAGATAATCATTAACCAAATATAAGTTGAAAAGATGAAGTTACAAGATACTCCAATATACTTATATCTTTTCCAAATACAACTTGAACTACCACCGTTCAAGGTATCATCAGTTTCAAAAGTTCATCACATAAATGAGACTACAAGAAAAGACTTGAATAGATTCAATCTTTGAAATATCATTATAAATAATGAAGTTACGAGATACTTCATTAAGTCCCGATATGTATATATACATTTCATACACTCCTTGAAAACCTCTGTTATGAAAATTATAAACAGAGTTGCATTATCCAATGAATCTGGAAAGGAAAAAACCTTGGCATAAACCTGATATCTTGCTGATCAGGCAAAGATACCAATAAGTAACCTTTTCTACTAGTAGATGGACGAATTCCCCACTAGTCATCACCCTGGCCGTATTAGGACCTATGCTGGACTACCACTCAGCCACTTACGCATTGATGGACTCCCACTGAGCCAGTTACACTTTCATGGACGCCTACTGAGCCCATGTTGCTTATGCCGACTCAAATAGATGGACTTACTTCCCGAATGTTGGGCAAGTAATCAATTCATTTATCAAAACAGCAACCTCGTTGCGAATATAAAATACACCACAGAGCCGGATCCCTTAGATTTTTGAGCGAGTATTCAAGTCCCCTTCAAAAAGGAAGATCTTTAATTTGAAAACGAGTTTTGGGATCCGCTCTAACTTTTAAAAATCAGTTTGAAGACTCGAAAACATTTTTAAGAATGTTTGGAGTAATGCTGATTTAATGAAATAAATCAGTCCCGATATATTAGAAAATATTTGAATATCATTATTTAAATAATATTCCCATAAAGGATAATCTCTATAAAAATAATTGAAGTAGAAGTTTTAAAACTCATACTTGAAATGAATAATAAATAACCAAAGATATACTTATACGAAAGTACGATCTTTATTTGAATAATCGAAAATAAGTTTGATTATCGAAACATTATTCTTTAATAAAATAAAGAATATTACTTAATAAATAAGCGGAGTCGTAAGTCCTCGAATGAATATTCAAAATAATATTCATTAAATAAAATAAACGGAGTCATAAGTCCTCGAATGAATATTCAAAATAATATTCATTAAATAAAATAAACAGAGTCATAAGTCCTCGAATGAATATTCAAAATAATATTCATTAAATAAAATAAAGTTATCGAATAAACCTTATTCGATTAATAGTTTTGAAAACTATATCTATATATATATTATACTCGGGAACATCGACTCCCGATTTAGCAATATGTTCACCTTTGGGTCCCCTATACTAAGGGTATACGTAACTACTGCTTATCTCTAGCATAGGTATTATGCAACTTATAAGCAATCGAATCAACAATTAGATATCAAGATTACGAAATAGACATGCATATATACCATATCAGCATGCTCTAATATATCGCAAGATTTGCTAATAACAATCATGCACTTATCACAAGATAATGCATATACATATATACATCACAACAACAGTATAACGGGTAGAAAACTTGCCTGAGCGACTAGGGGTGATAAAAGGCCTGGGATGAGTCTGGTAACCTATAAACATCATATAAGTTGGAATTAAACCAAAGTCCCTTAAGAATCTATACTTTAACCAATTAGACCCTAACGTTCGCTTTTGCGCTTAACGATTCACTTAAGTCGCTCGAGTACCCTCGGCTCCACCATTTTTAATAAAATAACCATTAAGAATTTTAAGGTGATTCTTTCGCGACTGCCCTACCAACTGCCTAATCCACTTTACATAATTGTTTCATACTCCAATTAGTCATTTAAGGACCTTAACCAAGGTTTCAAAGTAAGGCGAGGGGTAATGGTTCGGTCGCGAAACGCCGTTACTTAAAACGGTCGTTTCTCCTAAACCGTACATCGGATTCAAGTGAACCCACATATCAAAACGAAGCTCGTAACATGAACTATCTAATCATGGCAATGGTCAAAACCTAACAGTGAGTTTACGGGTCCTTATGTTAAGAACAAAATCAGTCTAAGGTAAATCGGGCATTACGACGGCTATGTTTACGCGATTACCAAATTTGTACAACTCCAAATCAATCCACAATCAATCCCACAATCATTACTACAACCAAAACCCATCCATACTCTACTAAAACAGCCCCAATATCTCAAGATTTCCAATTTATACTACTCTCAATCATGAACTAAAAGCTTATACTTAAGTTCATTAATCAATAATCAAGATTTACAACTCCAAACTCATTATAAATCCAACCCAACTCTAAATATACATGGATCATACTTCCCAAGAACTAAACCAAGCATAAAAACTCTAAATAAACAAAAGTAGGGCTAGGGTATGAGATTATACCTTCCTTGGTGAGTAAAAGTAACTAAGGAGCTTGGAATCACCCTTGAAAATCCTTACCAAAGCTATATCTAAACAAAAACACAAGATCAAAATTTTTAAGATCTTGAAAACACTATTCACCCTCTTCTTCCATGAATTATTGGAAGAGATTGTGAAGGAAATGGAAGCTTAGATTCATAGGATATCTATATCTATGTACAAGGAACCTTGGATAATTACCTCACTAATTCTCAAAGCTTGGAACTTGAATTTGGATTTTTTCTTCTTGGAAAAGAGAAAAGGGCCGAGAGCTTCTTGCTTGGAAAATGAAAGTCAACTTATGTTTTTTGTGTTATGAATTGTTTTTGGCTTGGTTGCTTCCTTTTGTTTGTTTAATTAAATTGTTACCATGGTTAAAATTGTGTGGCTTATAATCAACCAACAAATCCTTCCCATTTGGTCATGTTTATGTCATCCACTTATGTCATCTTCCCACACTTGTCTTCTTCTTGTTGGTGTGATCATATCATCATCCATTAACCTCTTTGATTAACTCCTAATTACTTGGCTAATGATCGCTGATCTGTTATACGGTTCACTTAACTTTCGTTCTCGTTTATCGTTTGAGGGATCATCCCCGGGATCTCATTACTTAGGTTCCCTTAAACCTTTCTCAATATTTTATATTCCTTTTATGATTCTCTCTTATAATCCTTGAATTTAAATCCTTTTCATCATGTTAAAGTGTTCGAATTCTGGTGGGTTTTCGGGAAAAATTAAAGTGTTCGAATTTGGATTCTGACAATCTTTACATACACTTATATACCATATAGAGTACTAATAAGATCTCAGAATATCAATAAAAGAACCCCTACATAGTGTGGCATGAAAAGTTTTCTTATTCAGCATAATCAGTAAAATCACTATTCATAAGGGTTACAAAAAGTCCAAATTTTTTTTGGGTTATTACATGAGGAATGCGCCCTTTGCTCCCAAACAGTGCATATATATATATATATATATATATATAAGAGAATTATTAATGATAGATTCGCTTAACCTATACTCACACTCTCGCATAATATTCTATAACCTATGCATATATCCTATAACCTATTTGGGCTGTCCAGGGACTCTAAACCGTAGCTCTGATACCAAAACCTGTCACGCCCCAAATTTTAACAAAAGAACTATACGAATAATTACAATAGTTATCAAAAGGGAATAACTACATCTGAAACCAAGACATTACAATTTAGGGTTGGGAACAGCCCAACACTATTAACTATTACAACTGATTTCAATACCGAGTCCTCACACAAAACGGTCTCTAGACTACCTTAGCTCGAACATACGAATCAGCATCACAAGTCTTACGCGCGGTCTGCTTGAATATAACCATATATGCTAGCTAAAATATCAGGGTGAAAGCAAGTAGTGAGCCAAATGCTCAACAAGTGTTATATAACAAATAAACAAAAATGAAAGGATAACAGTGTAAATGAAAGATCTAATAACATAATAACAAGATATAAACTTTCAGGGTGATGGCATCATTTATTTGTAACAAAACAGTTAAGAACCATTTCTTTATCAAAAACCATTTGATGACGCTACGGATTATAGTCGGTGATCAGCCGCGAAGTAATCCTGAACCTCGCTGGGTTCTAGAACATTAATGGGATCCCTAGGCAACCTTTAAGCCTACAATTCAAGAGTGGAAAGGACTTGCGTCTCAGTCCGGGTCCACTATTTAAAGAAAACATTTGTCCCCCTTTGGGACTAAAAATTTACTTTTAACTTTTCATTTTAAAAAAAATTGATGCCAAGCGACAATTAAATTCTTAAACAGTGAACATCTTTATCAAGGGTTCTAGATCAACTTCGAAGCACATAGGCTAGGTTCAATCAAATTTTAGGCCATGATCAAGTAGACTAATACCTTATCAAATGGAATTATAAAGTTTCTATCCACAAGGGTTAAGTAATGAGGTTTAACGGAGTTATTGAATAGCATAAAGGAACTAAGTCAAGCTAGGTTCAATGTAGTGGTTCCACATAAGACATAGGTATTGAAATATAAAGAAGGTAAGCATCAGTTCAAGTAATACAGAGCATCATGGTTTAGGGGTAAGAATAAAGTTATCAAGCAATCATGATCAACTTTAAGGAATAACTGACTTTTAGGTGTCAAGATAAGGTTACTGTGTAAAACTTATACATGGTTCAACATCACAATTACTTTGGTATACTATCATGGTATAACTTTTGAATCACTTGCATAGAAATCTCCAAGTAAAGTTAAACTACTTGCAATAGTTACTTGAGGATTCATGGCACTTGCATATAATACGAAATATAGATGTATACATGTATATCAAGTTGAATTAGAATACTCGCATCAAATAAAAATGGGGTTCACACACACTTGTAGTGTAAACAAAAGGTAGGTTGAAACACTTGCCTTGAGAAAGGCTTGACTTGACTGGCAGGTGGGAGCAACTGAGAGCTTTACTCGACTTTAATGGAAAGTTTACCCTCCTCTCGTGAGCCTAAACAAAATAATAATAACCTCATTATAATATATTCTCACTAACTCAACCTATTTATAAACCGAAATTAAGCACATTGGCACTTAGGCCTATATACACACACATATTTACAATCACCTTATAAGCTTAGTAGTTCACATATCCACATATGCTCACATAACACATTTAAGTACAGAATAATATATCACACACTATATTGCATCACTAAGCTTGGATGATCTCACTATACATGCTTAAGTCACTTAGTTGCTAAACTAGTCAAAACTCCTAATATTGGCCTCATAACTCGGAGTGCCTTTTCTAAACCATCAAGTTCCTATTGACCCTGACTTAGGCCTTACACTCTAATGACCTTACACTATTTTACCACTATGGTGGTTAACCTAGGCCTCACCCATAAGTGCTCTAAAACTACGTGATAAGTGAACGTGCTCATTATAGTGATTTCAGGATGACATCAATGGTTTCTTGAGTGTAGTTGACACCCTTTATCCTCAAGTTTACCTCCCAAAATTCTACACTGGACTCATCTGATCATAAGGCAACTCCCAAACTTGGTGTGACTCAAAGGCCAAGCTTGGGCCTTCCTAGGCCTAAGCTTAAAGTCCAATGTTCCCCTGATTTCTGGACAGAAAAGTGTCCTGATTTGCACTAACTTGTGACACATGATCCTAACTCAATTCCTATGAACTATGGCTGGAAAAACACCTCAGACACTCCCTATAACTAGGGCCAACAAAGGCCTAGTGCGGGTCTACCCATGACATGGCCAAAACTCCCCATTTCTAGGTTGCGGTAAAACTGTCCAGTGCTGGACAGATTTAGTGTTTTCACTCGTGCACCTAAACAAAAGACCTACAAACCTATAACAGACACCTAAAATCTGAAGTATACCCCTAGTACTAGCTTCTGGTGACTTGGGACTCAAAGTGAATTACAATGACAAGGTCAAATCTCACTCTAAACCTCATGGAACCAAACTGAAATTCTGCAGAATCTAATGTACCCCTTTTTCACCATGTTTCCCACTTGACAAACCAAACCAAACATCAATCAAAACCCAAACCAAACCTCAACCAATGAAACCTACTGAACTAACACTCCCACACCCAATTTTGGCTTGGTGGAGATCATCCTTACCTAAGGTGCAATATAGCAAATCAAGAGTTAAATCAACACACTAATTACAAGTCATCACCGATTCGAAATAACAACTTAAACCCTTCATATATATATAAACCAAAATAACATAACAAGGAGCACAAATAATAATCAATATCTTAACTCAACTGAAATTAGAGTTTAATAACAAAAATCAATCCAAATGAACAAGAACTTTCGAAAATTATGAGTTAAACCTTTGCATGCATGCTTTCGAATTTACAAGTCAAAAACAATATGGTTTCCATAATAATTTCATCATAAAATCAACATGAAAGCCTAGCATTAGCCATAACTAATATTACCACTTAGCATGCAAAGAGGTTAATCAAATTTTTATTTCCAAATTATTGCTATTTTCATATAAACATACAAAGATCAAACAAAGCAACAAAAACACCATCCATTCGGCTCCTAACAAGTCATGACCGAATGGACTAGGGTGAAAACAACATTTGTATAAGTGTGACACGCTCATGTCTAGCCATTCTCAACCCTATGATAATATATCTAATGGTGAAAGACTTAGATTCACTAGAATCAAGGGTGTTCACTTTGAGTTTAACAAAACACTACCATGCAAGATCAAAACATAGATTTTTCACCCTAAACTCTTTGGATTATTAATAAAAAAGACGTGGGAAGTAAGATTAATTAAATGGAAGATGGATGTTGGAATGAAAAATGAAGAAAAAGGGGGTGGGGGCTTCGGCCAAGAGAGGCCGAGAGAGGGAGAGGGAGAAGAGAGGTGAGGGTGGAGTGGAGTGAAGTGAGTGTGATTATGACAACTTGTACTTCATTTTTATGGTTTTGATTTGACTAAAAACTGAATGGAATTGAGAATTGACAAGAGTAACCCCTAAGCAAGCTTGTGTCATTTTGCATGCAAGGATAAGGTAGTAATTTGGCTAGTAAAGTAGTAGTTAGTGGGGTTGGAATTTCCAAGTTTGCCCTTAACTTGTGTTGGGAGTAAAATGCATGCATGGACAACTAAGTAATTTGCAAATTAAAAATAAACTAATATATATAAAACAATTTCTATAAATATAAATACACTTCCATAAATCTCAAAATATATATTATAAAATAGCTTATGATTTTAGAAATTTAATGATATAAAATTTGAAATTTTTTGTTTAAAGATTTTTAAAAAATGATTTTTCATATAGAATGAAATACTTTTAATTTTCATTTAAAAATACTAAATAATAAGATTTTCCTTTCAAAATTTTTTATATAAACTAATACATTAAACACATAATTTATAGGCACTCAACATATAGATCATCCACATTTATAATTCAACATAATTTAAATCTCAATTATAAACACACAATTATATATAGATAAGTTTTAGAAATACCGGTCGTAACATGCAATGACGTCGGGAGCATCAACAACATCAACACCAGGTAGAAACTTTAACATTCTCTGAATTTCAGGTCATTTTGTGTTAGTGGTCATCGTAAGGAACAATGATGGGTGTCTAAGTGTTTGACAAATTACCATTGCATCCTTGAAATATTGATTCATGTACCTTTTCCTGCCAGTGAAGGAGGCTGGTAAAATTGTTGCCTTGCCGACATTTTCAGGATTGCTATCATATTTACTAAGTGCATCTTGTATGTTATGGTACATATCAGAACGAATTGTAGTCTGGTGACCTCTGATCCAGTCATGTCTGTATTGCTCAATCGCAGTAAATGCATCAACAACATATTGCTGTCATAAACGACCTCCGAGATGTGGAGTCAAACCTGAATATCAATGAGTGAATCAATGAGAGACTTGAAATTTGAGATAAAACTAATAGATAAATGATAAAATTTAAGTATTGATTTTGAATATACTTCCGAAGGCCTTATCATGAGTTTATAATTGTAATATTCTTTCATGGTGATGAATTCTCTCTCCCCTTTTTCATCTGGATCTTTATTTTCGGTATTCTAACGTTGTTTATGATTTTTTTGATTTGGTCTGTTAAAAGGGATTTGACGGTAATATCCGATATCTCAATGAGGAAAAAGAATAGGATACTGAAGTTGCATAAACCGTGGATCAGTTTCACAAATTCTCTCCAATCCATTGGTTCTTGAATGGATTATTGTATCCCTGCATCCTTTAGCATAGTTGTCAGTGACGATCAACCCAGCAACTTCATTCGATGGACCAATATGGTTAGGTCGACCAGATGCGGAAGACGAATATATTAGAACCAATCTAAATTCATCAACTGCATTCTGACTAATTCTTTCACGTGACATACGAAAACCTTTAACCAAACGATTATGTTTATCCAACATTTCTAACAATGACTGAATGATATCTTCATCTACGACATCGCATCCTCCCTTAACGGCATTTATTATGTTATGTACTTCATCTTCAGTGTCATATATGTAGAGTTGACAAAATTTGGGGATCTCACCATCAAGTGGTACAAAACTTCCCATACTGTGGTAATTTACACCTTTGACCTTGAAACAGTAAGGAGCACCGCCCCGATTGATACTACGATCAATTTGACCTTCAGTGGAAGACATGGAAAACATACAGTTGTACATTCTAATATTTTCCTTGAAACTCCAAAAATGGGATCCACCACTAAGGAGTGAAGCGAGAGGTTCGCGAGGTTGCTTTTCTTTCTCAAGCATTATCTGACCATTTTTACAACAAAGAGAGAAAGTTGGAGGCTTTCTAGTTGCACTTTTATTGTTCCTTTCATGATTCCACATGATCGCCTGACACTTTGAACAAATATTATCAGGATCATCGATATCGAGGTACTCACTCCACTTAGTAACAGTATTGTCAAATTCATGTACATCAACATCGTCACAATCACCTACAAAATTTGAAAAAAATGTTGACTGTGGAACATCAAGGCAATTAAGTAGTGATTGGAATTTAAGTTCTTACCTCTAGATATACAATCGTTGTTGCTGCTGTCAAAATCTTCAACATTGTTAAAGTCTCCTAATAAGTTTTTAGAACCTGAACTTTCTCCTTGCTCATACTTACTTTTTACAGAAGATGTATCAAATGACGAAGAACCTGGAGTAATTTTTCGACATTTTTTTTGGATATATGTTTGAAAATGATATCACTGCTGGAACCTAAAGTTGCTTGTGGTCGTTTAACTATACTGGATGCGGGCAGTGTAAAAGTGACAGTACTTTTGGAACTTTGATGCATTTTTGGAGATGCCATATGTCGTTGTTGTCCTTCTACAACAACACCATTGTTAATAAGTTCAACTCCTACTCTCTTTATTTGCATAAATAGTATTAGACTATAATTTACACTTTTAATTATGAGACACACCTTCAAATCCCATGGGCCGTAATTTAGGAACGCACAGAGTATTAGGAGTTGCGCATGTTTCTCCAATTATATGGACACCTACATAATTGACCCAAAATTTATCAAATTATGCGATGCATTTAACTTAGTTTATTTCTGGTTTTGGCAATATATCAATAAGACCACCCTGGATAGATCGTGTACAAATATAATAATTTGCATATGTTGACCAGATGTTTGAGAACAATCTGAACGGGAAGTGTTTCCAGCAGGCGTGTATGGTAAATTATCGACTAATTCTCTGGCATGCTAAGTCTTTCCGCACATCCTATTTTTTCTTTTACCTAGAAAAAAATATAATATCCAATATCATTTAATTTAAAAAAATAATTTTTTCAACAATTAGTTCAGTAAGTTGTGCCTGATGTTTGAGAAGCATCTGAAGGTGACGCATTTCCTAGAGGCGTGTGCACAATGCTTTCGCTAAAAGTTGGATCATCCGTCAGTGTACTCAGGAATACTTTATGTTCCTTATAACTGCAGTTCTTTCTGTTAGTGTTTGTGCCCTAGAGAAAACACTATTATGTTTATATTATGAAACATTTGGATTATTAATTATGATTATATGGATTATTCTTTAGTAATTTATTATATCTTTATTTTCTGTGATAAGATGTTAGATTAATAAATGTCCTTGGAATATGACTTGTAAATCTATATCTCTAAGTACGTGACTTAGAAATGAGATTATGAGAATAGTATCGATATTCCTAAAGGTACCTAGTCAAGTATTATTGTTATGGGACGAAAATAAATACATTGAGACTAGTGTGTTTGTTGGCTGATGATCAAATCTCATTGATCATAGGTATGGTGATACTAAAGTCAAAATACAGGCACGTGTATTAAATACATGGTGCTGGATTGACCCGTTGTGAGATACTACATATTTATAGTGTCATAAGTTAATCTCACAGTGATAATGATGTATTGGTCCTTTGACCTGAAATTATTATATTTCTATACGAGAATTAATATATTTGCAGTGTAAACAAAAGGTAGGTTGAAACACTTGCCTTGAGAAAGGTTTGACTTGACTGGCAAGTGGGAGCAACTGGGAGCTTTACTCAACTTTAATGGCAAATTTACCCTCGTCTCGTGAGCCTACACAAAATAATAATAACCTCATTATAATATATTCTCACTAATTCAACCTATTTATAAACCAAAATTAAGCACATTGGCACTTAGGCCTATATACACATACATATTTATAATCACCTTATAAGCTTAGTAGTTCACATAGCCACATATGCTCACATAACACATTTAAGTACATAATAATATATCACACACTATATTGCATCACTAAGTTTGGATGATCTCACTATACTTGCTTAAGTCATTTAGTTGCTAAACTAGTCAAAACTCCTAATATTGGCATCATAACTCGAAGTGCCTTTTCTAAACCATCAAGTTCCTATTGACCCTGACTTAGGCCTTACACTCTAATGACCTTACACTATCTTACAACTATGGTGGTTAACCTAGGCCTCACCCATAAGTGCTCTAAAACTACGTGATAAGTGAACGTGCTCATTATAGTGATTTCAGGATGACATCAATGGTTTCTTGAGTGTAGTTGACACCCTTAAACCTCAAGTTTACCAACCAAACTTCTACACTGGACTCTTCTGATCATTAGGAAACTCCCAAACTTGGTGTGACTCAAAGGCCTAGCTTGGGCCTTCCTAGGCCTAAGCTTAAAGTCAAATGTTCCACTGATTTCTGGACAGGAAAAGTGTCCTGATTTGCACTAACTTGTGACACATGATCCTAACTCAATTCCTATGAACTATGGCTAGAAAAACACCTCAAACACTTCCTATAACTAGGGCCAACAAAGGCCTAGTGCGGGCCTACCCATGACATGGCCAAAACTCTCCATTTCTAGGTTGCGGTAAAACTGTCCCCTGCTGGACAGATTTAGTGTTTTCACACGTGCACCTAACCAAACGACCTAAAAACCTATAACAAACACCTAAAATCTGAAGTATACCCCTAGTACTAGCTTCTGGTGACTAGGGCCTCAAAGTGCATTACAATGACAAGGTCAATCTCACTCTAAACCTCATGGAACCAAACTGAAATTCTGTAGAATCTAATGTACCCCTTTTCACCATGTTTCCCACTTGACAAACCAAACCAAACATCAATCAAAATCCCAAACCAAACCTCAACCAATGAAACCTACTGAACTAACACTCCCACACCCAATTTTGGCTTGGTGGAGATCATCCTTACCTAAGGTGCAATATAGCAAATCAAGAGTTAAATCAACACACTAATTACAAGTCATCACCGATTCGAAATAACAACTTAAACCCTTCATATATATATAAACCAAAATAACATAACAAGGAGCACAAATAATAATCAATATCTTAACTCAACTGAAATTAGAGTTTATTAACAAAAATCAATCCAAATGAACAAGAACTTTCGAAAATTATGAGTTGAACCTATGCATGCATGCTTTCGAATTTACAAGCCAAAAATAATATGGTTTCCATAATAAATTCATCATAAAATCAACATGCAAGCCTAGCATTAGCCATAACTAAAATTACCACTTAGCATGCAGAGAGGTTTATCAAATTTTTATCTCCAAATCGCTGCTATTTTCATATAAATATACAAAGATCAAACAAAGCAACAAAAACACCATCCATTCGGCTCCTAACAAGTCATGGACGAATGGATTAGGGTGAAAAAACATTTGTATAAGTGTGACACACTCATGTCTAGCCATTCTCAACTCTATGATAATATATCTCATGGTGAAAGACTTAGATTCACTAGAATCAAGGGTGTTCACTTTGAGTTTAACAAAACACTACCACTACCATGCAAGATCAAAACATAGATTTTTCACCCTAAACTCTTTGGAATATTAATAAAAAAGATATGGGAAGTAATATTACTTAAATGGAAGATGGATTTTGGAATGAAAAATGAAGAAAAAGGGGGTGGGGGCTTCAGCCAAGAGAGGCCGAGAGAGGGAGAGGGAGAAGAGAGATGAGGGTGGAGTAGAGTGAAGTGAGAGTGATTATGACAACTTGTACTTGATTTTTATGGTTTTGATTTAACTAAAAAGTGAATCGAATTGAGAATTGAAAAGAGTTACCCTTAAGGAAGCTTGTGTCATTTTGCATGCAAGGATAAGGTAGTAATTTGGCTAGTAAAGTAGTAGTTAGTGGGGTTGGAATTTCCATGTTTGCCCTTAACTTGTGTTGGGAGTAAAATGCATGCATGGACAACTAAGTAATCCACTATTTATACAAGGGAAAATAATACCCCTAAATATAATTAAGGGGCTAATTACACTCCTAATAAAAATATTTGGCCCCAATTTTTATAATTTTTGGGTATTAATAATGAATTTTTAAATATCCAATAATACAAAATTAATGACAAAAATTCCCAAAAATTGTGAATATTACAAAAATGCAAAGAAAAATGATGTATGATAATTTTATGATCATGTATAAATAAAAATGTGATTTTTGTTGGGTTTTTGGTACCTGAAGGGGTCAGGAAAAGTCATTTTTCGTGAAAAAGGTAAATTTGTAAAACGTCTAGGGGTTCAGAATAGCGATATGGTATAGGGCATTTTTGGCAAAATAGGGCCAATGATTTTGTTTAAAATACGGGCTTTTAAAACATGATTTTGAGCTGTACGGATTTTGATATAAAATATATAACTTACGATAGAACACTCAATAAATATCCAAAACACGTTTGGATCAAAACAGACAACACGTAACACACAGCAGTTAGGGTTTAATGACTCAACACATTTAATCATATAATAATACACATAATTTATCTCTATTATGATATAATACAAGCGTAATTTCTCGGTCGTTACATTCTCCCCCCCCTTAACAGGATTCTGTCCTCAGAATCACACTATGCAAATAACTGAAGATACTTTTCTAACATTTCACTCTCGAGCTCCCAGGTTGATTCTTGAACCACTGGGTTTCTCCACAAAACTTTCACTAATGACACAGACTTATTTCTTAATACCCTCTCTTGTCGATCTAGAATTCTTATCGGCTGTTCTACATACGAAAAATCTGCCTGAAGTTCTATTGGTCCATACTCTATTACATGCCTTGTATCAGGGTTGTACTTCTTAAGCATAGATACATCAAATACGTTATGAATATGCTGCATATGGGGTGGTAAAGCTAACTCGTACGCAACCTTCCCAATTTTCTTCAAAATTTCAAATGGTCCAAAATAGCGAGGTTTCAATTTGCCTTTGTTGCCAAACCTGGTTAGTCCCTTCCATGGTGATACCTTTAGCAATACATGCTCACCTTCCTGGTAGTCCATATCCTTTCTAGATAGATCTGCATATTTACGCTGTCGATTCTGCGCTGCTTCCAGTCACTTGCGGATAAGTTCTACTTTTTCCTTGGTCTACTGAATCAGTTCTGGACCTAGAATTTTACGTTCTCCCACTTCATCCCAAAAGGTAGGTGATCTGCATTTTCTTCCATATAGAGCTTCATAAGGTGGCATCCCAATACTCGCTTGATAACTGTTATTGTAAGAAAATTCCACTAGTGGTAAGTGCTAATCCCAATTGCCTTCAAAGTCTATTGCGCATACACGTAGCATATCTTCGATTGTTTGAATTATCCTTTCGATTTGCCCGTCCGTTTGTGGATGATAAGCAGTACTCATGTTCAACTTTGTTCCTAGAAATTCTTGGAATTGTCTCCAAAATCTTGAATTGAAATGGGGATCTCGATCCGATACAATTGATACGGGTACTCCATAACGCATTACGATTTCCTTGAGATATAAGTGCACTAACTTATCCAGTGAAAATCTTTCGTTGATCGAAAGAAAATGTGCTGATTTCATCAATCGATCAATGATAACCCAAATTGCATCGTGATTTGCTTTCGTCCTTGGAAGTCCCACTACAAAATCCATAGCTAAGTGTTCCCATTTCCATTCTGGAATATCTAGTGGCTGTAGTAGTCCGCTCGGGCGTTGATGTTCAGCTTTCACTCTTTGGCACGTATAACACTTGCTGACCCATTCCGCTATCTCTTTCTTTATATTCGGCCACCAAAAGTTTTCCTTCAAGTCTCTGTACATCTTTGTGCTTCCGGGATGAATCGAATATCTTGAACTATGAGCATCTTGTAAAATTTCCGCTTTCAATTCCGGTACGTTAGGTATCCAGATCCTTGAAGCAACACGAAAAATTCCTTTAGCATCTTTCTGACTGGTAATCACTTCTCCTGTCAAATTGTCGATATCCTGGTCCATTACCTCTTCCTGACACCTTCTTATTTTCTCCAATAGTTCTGGCTGAAAAGTCATAGCGTAAATCATTTCGGTAGAACTTTCTGGCACACGAACTTCAATCTTCAATTTATCGAATTCCTTGATTAAGTCCTCTGAAGACGTTAACAGGTTCAATCGTTCCTTTCGACTTAACGCATCTGCTACTACGTTGGCCTTGCCTGGATGATAATTGATTGAAACGTCGTAATCCTTGATTAATTCTAGCCAACATCGTTGTCGCATGTTAAGTTCTTTCTGGGTAAAAATGAACTTCAAGCTTTTGTGATCTGTATAAATCTCACATCTTTCACCGTACAGATAATGTCTCCAAAGCTTCAGTACGAACACAATATCTGCTAGTTCGAGATCGTGCGTCGGATATTTTTGTTCATGCGGCTTTAACTGTCTGGAAGCATATGCGATCACGTTGCCATGCTGCATCAAAACACATCCAAGTCCTCGATACGAAGCATCGCTGTATATGACAAAGTCTCTTTGATCATCAGGTAAAACAAGCACAGGTGTGGTTACGAGTCGATTATTCAATTCTTGGAAACTGGCTTCACATTTCTCGTTCCATTCGAACTTTTCATTCTTTCGCGTCAATTTCGTCAATGGTGTGGCTATCTTTACAAAATCTTTAACGAATCTTCTGTAATAACCGGCTAATCCCAAGAAACTTCTGACTTCAGTTGGCGTCTTTGGTCTTTCCAAATTTAAAATAGCTTCAATCTTTGCGGGATCTACTTGAATTCCTTCAATACTAATGATGTGTCCTAAAAACTGCACTTCCTTCAACCAAAATTCACATTTTGAAAATTTTGCATAAAGCTGCTCCTTTCATAATATCTCCAGTGTCGTTCTTAAGTGCGTTGCATGTTCTTCTTCCGTCTTTGAATAAATCAAGATGTCATCAATAAATAAAATGATAAACTTATCCAAATACTTCTTGAATACTCGATTCATCAAATCCATAAATGCTGTAGGTGCATTCGTCAGTCCAAAAGCCATCACAAGAAATCCATAATGTCCGTACCTCGTTCTGAACGCTGTCTTTGGAATATCTTCTGCCCTGATCTTTAACTGATGATAACCTGATCGTAAGTCAATTTTTGAAAACCATGCTGCTCCTTTTAGTTGATCAAATAAGTCGTCAATGTGAGGCAAAGGATATTTATTCTGATAGTTAACTTGTTCAACTCACGATAATCAATACACAGTCGCATGCTACCGTCTTTCTTTTTTACGAACAATACTGGTGCGCCCCATGGGGATACACTTGGCCTTATAGTTCCTTTGTCGAGAAGTTCTTGCAACTGCTTTGCTAATTCCTTCATTTCAACGGGTGCCATTCGATATGGAGCTTTCGAAATTGGTTCAGTCCCTGGCGCCAAATCAATAGTGAACTCGATTTCTCGATCCGGTGGAAGTCCTGGAAGTTCATCTGGAAAGACATCGGGAAACTCACAAACTACAGGAATATCTTCAATCTTCGGACTTTCTTTGTTAGTATCGAATACATAAGCTAATTAAGCTTGACATCCTTGGCATAACAATCGTCTCATCTGCATCATTGTTAGGAATTTCTGCTTTTGCTTCTCACCTTTATATGTTACCATTTTATTTTCTTTAGTTTGCAATTTCACTTTCTTATTTGTGCAATCGATCTGAGCATTATTACTAGCTAGCCAATCCATTCCTAAAATAACATCAAACTCTCCTAACCTGAAATGTATCAAATCAACTGAAAAATGACATCTCCCTATTTCAATATCACAATCTGGGAATACTCGATCTACCGTAACCTGATCATCATTTGTGTTAGGTCCCAATTTGTTTTAGAAGGGGGGGTTGAATGCAAACAATACCGTTTAGTCGAATAAAATGCGGAATAAAATTGTGAAACAAAATTCAAGTTAAATAAAACTTTTATTAAACTTGAAAGGTGTTACAACTACGGTATCGGTTACAAGGGATTAATCTCAAATCAATTATTACAAATCTAGAATAAATTCGACATGAACTTTTTCTATTTTTGTAATTAAAAGATCAAATGCTAAATGCGATTTGAGATTAAGTTCTAGGGATTTTGATCCGCTAGATTGTTACACAAGAACAAGAGAGTGATTTCTAGTTGATTGGATTTAACTTTACAAGCTAGAAATTGTGATCTTGAATTAGCAGATAAGATGAAATATTTGGCTGTTTTTTCTCTGTTTGTTCTTGGCTTCTGTTTGATTGCTTGGTTTTGAAAGAATTGGTCTTCTGCTTCTTTTAATCAACACAGCCGAGATTAATGAACTGGTGTGACAATCCTTTGTCCAATAAGACTTTCGGTGTGACAATCTTTTAGAGCTAGCAAGACAATTAAAATGAACTAGCAAGACTTTCGGTATGACTATTGATTGTCATACCGATTGTCATATTAGTTCAAATGAAATTGTTTTACTGAATTAATAAGTGATTTTAATCTAAATAATAATTCTATCAAGACAATCAACTGAATTAGCATGACATTCGGTATGACTATCAATTGTCATACCGATTGTCATACTAGTACAATCAGTTGTCTTTTTAGAATTAAAACAGATTTTAACCAATTAAAATTCTGAAAAACCTTAATATTAATTCAGAATTAATTAATCAATTAATTTAATTAATCAAATAAATTAATCTTTGCAGATATAATTTATTTTCATAATTAAATTATATGACTTAATTAATTAATAGAGAATTAATACTAACCCTGAGCAGCATCCATTCTTCTGACAATCTTCTGAAAGTCACTGAGACTTATGAATCAATTCCGCCACTTCAATGCTGACACTCGATGTACTGTCTGGTTCATGAGTGACTAACTTTCGTGACGTTTTTTCATGTCTTGACTTTGTTGTTCTGATTGAATCCTTGTAATAAATGATACCCTGACGAGATCTTTGTCACTTGATTAAATCCACGATCTTGATTTATATCACTGAGGCATGATCAAATTCTTGAACTTCTTCCAGTGAATCTTCAAGTCTGCAGATGAACAATGTTTCTTTATTCTTTGACAGATGTTACTTTGTGAGATCTCTCTGATGATAGATCCACTATTTACTTATTACATTCTTATTTGAGTTGAGTTAAATACTCGAATAAACGAGTAGGCTATGACATATGCCTTTCAATCTCCCCCTATTTGCTTGTTAGACAATAACAACAAATACCTAGAGGATAACTCAACTAACAAATAAGAAAAAGATATAAACAGTAATGAAAAGTAAATAGCAGAAAAGTTCTGGATTATATTTAACATTTTCCAGATTCCAAATGAAATTAACAAGTGAATACAAGATAGATGTTCCTCTAGCCTGAACATATAACTACATTTGACTATCTTGATTCATAAAGCTCTAATCATATTACATTGAGTTTTGAGCTAATTGACTTCAGTTGTCTTCTCTTCTGACTTCACCTTCTTCTAAATCTTGAAGCAATTCCTTGTCAAAGACACGATCCTTTTCTGAAGTGAAGCTTGCTGGTCTGACTGGTTGAACTCCAACTGACTTCAGCTTATTCTTGAGTTGATTGTACCTTTTAACATTCTTTTCACAATAAGCTTGAATCAAGTCAGCAGCTTGAGTCTTCAACATGGATGAATATCCAGCAGTTCTCAAATGATGTTCCATCCAGACCAGATGCTTAGCTGAGTAGTCTTTAAGAGATTGTACATCTAGCTGACAGATTTGAAGACAATCAGACTTAAAGAATCTCACCTGATGAGGATTGTTGACCACTTGAGGACTAGCCCTGCTGGCAAACTCTTTAAGCCTTTCTTGAAGAACTTCATTCAATTCTGAGCTTCTTTTGACTTTGTTTAAAAGAATCCAAATCTCTGACAAAGAACGATTCTCAAATAGATGAAGTGACACCTTGAATGATCCTTCACTCTGACAATATACAAAAATGCTCATCTCATTTAGGGATCTATCAAAAGCAGCTGTGATCCTTGAGACTTCAGTCTTGATAGCATTCATGTACATGTCATTGTTAGGATTTGAGATTTCCAGCTTGTCAAGAAGATGTAAGAACTGCCTATCATTGTTAGTGCTTAGCTGAGGCATATCGAGTACTCTCCTAGCTTCATCCCATTTTTCACCAATCTTTAGTCTGACATCTCTTCTCCTTTCTTGAGCCTTAATGTCATGAAGACGTTGCTTTTGAAGAGTTTCTGTTCTTTGTATGTCTTTCCTCCTGTCAATGATCTGAGAGACCTTCTTGAGTTCAGCTTCTTTTCTTAGCATCTCTGACTGCTCTTTCTGAAATTCTTTCTCAAACATAGGATCCACTGTATCTTCCTCTTCCCAATCTTCAAAATCACTTTCCTCTTCAGCTTCAAATAACCCATCTTTATCTTCCTGAACTGGTTCAGTGGGAATGTCAAAAATGTCAAAGTCATCCTGTTCTCCACTGTAGTAGACATCATCAGCCTTTCCTTTGTTTCCAGCAGAGGTATCTTTTTCCTTCCCTTTGGCACTACTCCCTTTCTTCTCCCCCTTAGTTGAGGGATCCTCTACTGACTTTCCTTTGGAACCTCCATCACCTCCAGAGCCTGATCCTCCACCAGACGGTCCTTCAAAATAAGCTCTTTCTTCTTCATTAGGGCAATGAGAATTCTTGATCATGTAATATAGGTGCTTCATCCCTTCATTTAGATGTTCCATGCCCGTCTCTATCTTTAGAAATCTTGAGGAGTCCAGTGAATGATTCATCTCAACGAGGTCTTCAAGAGAAGTCATTCTTGTATGTAGAGAGCAGAAGTTGGATATGTCATCAGCTGATAAATTTGGAGTGTCCTGAATAGAATTGAGCTTTGGTATTACAGTGGTCTTTAGATCTGAGATGTCATTCCTTATGATTGCAAGCTGATTGTTGACAGAGGTGGAAGAAGAAGACCGTTCAACCACTTGTGCTTTGAATGCTTGAGCTTCAGCTTGGCTTTTAGCAAGTTCTTCTTTTAGAGCAGCAATCTGAGCTAACAGGTTTACAGTATCAGTGTCTGTGTGTGCTCTCACCTGAATTTCACTCGTGTTTGGTTCACTCATCTCACGTGCATGTGTTTCTCTCAATATAATTGCTCTTGAGGAGTCTTCCAGTTGCTGTTCTTCTGTACCTGCATTAAAAATCACCCTAGCCTCTTCAAGAGAGGTCAGTGGTGGTGCAATGGGAATTCGCGAGTCCCGATCCTCAGTCAAACCTATCAAATCTTTTGGAATAGATGTCTGAATTGCTTCAGGGATAGATTGACCGAGTTGCCCTCCACTTTCTCCAGATAAATCTGCGAGTGGAGAATCCCATAAGGGAGCCAGAGGTGTTGGATCTGGGAGGGGAGAAAATGACTCTATTAAAGATGGCGAAGAGTCAGATTTTCCCTCTGAAGCATGTGACTGCTCTTCTGCCGTAACTATGGCAGGCACTGTAACCGACTCTACGTGCACTCCTCGCTGTGTGTCCTCAGTATGATCTGAGGAAGTGTATGGTTCCATTGTGAGTAATGGAATTGTGCTTGACTCAGTACAAGATGCCATGGCCCTATGGCGAATTTCAATAGATGCATCCTGTTGAGAGAATGCCTCTAGTAACTGTTCATTGGCCATTTCAAAGTCCATGTCCTGTTGAGAGGACAAGGATGGGCTTTCAGATGCCTCAGAATATGTTCTTCTTTTCTTAGGAGGAGGCAGAGCTGAGGGTTCACTCATATTTAACAATGTACTACTTCCTAGTAATCTCCTGGGTAACATTTTAGACAGTGGGGGAGAGGTTGAGATAGAATGAGACTCTGTGTTTGGCTCTATGACCTGGGATTGAAGCTGTGGTTCTACAACTTCATGGTCAGCCCTATCAACCACTGGGGGTCTTTCAACAGAAGTAGGAAGAGAGTGAGAGTGAGGAATTACTACCTGTAATGGAAGAGTCTGGGTGGCTTGAACCATTGGAGGTTGAGGTTGCTGTTCATGGCCGGGAAGATTGAAAATAGGTAAGGGAATATAATTGGCCATGAAAGCAGATACAAGTACTGGAACTTGCATAAATTTGAAGGTTGTGTCTTGGCGAGTGTAAATCTTTTTGCTAACTGGAGGGGGTTCGGTTACCGCAGAGTTAGCAAAAAGGGCTTTGTGTTCAGGGGTGAGTAGATGATCTGCTATAAGCATGAGAAAATGAGCATAGTAACATGATACCCTACGATTTGTAGAATGATCACGTAAAGCAGAAGTTAGTCGTCTCAAGAGAATGGGAAAAAGTAGTTTGCCAAAATTGATCCTTTGATTGAAAACAACCGCAAGACCAATATACTGCAGAGTGGAAGTGATGTTATGAAAATTGGATTTTGTGCAGTTGGCAAACACTTTGGAAAGTGTATCGAAGAAAATATCCCATTCAGACACCAAATTTGATTTAGAAAGTTTGGTTAAATTGATCACCCCTTGATAGTGAATAGCATTGAAAAAATTTGTGATATCATTTTCAGAGGGTAAATTACAGAAATTGTCTAGTGGAAAATTTAACGCACGATTGACGACTGTTTCATCAACTACATACTGTGTGTTTGCGACGGTGAATGAAAAAGATTTTGAATCATCGGCCACAGTAGAAGTTGTGCAAATCAGTCTAAGTAGATCGACGTTTAAAATCACATTTGATTTAATAGCAGAGCTAACAATCGAATGGTCATTTAAAAATCTAATCCATGGCTTAAATTTTTCAACATCACATTTTTCCGGATTAAAATAACCAACCTGATTATGCGCGACAATTTGGAAATTGGGAGCCATTTAAAATAATAATAAGACACACGCTTTTCTGAATTTTAAGAATAATATTAAGAAAATTCGAATTAATTAAATTAATTTAATAATTCGAATTAAATTAATTATAATCGAAAAATTTAGACAGAAATGTATCTCGTTAAAATTCCTAACTCACAAACACAGTTTTGACAAACCAAAAGACACAAATCAGAAATTGAAAATAAAAATAAAAAGTTCAAAATCAACAAACACAAATTGAATTTGAAGGGGCAAACTGATTTTTATTTGATTTTGTTTTTATTTAAGAAAAATCCAACAGCACCTCTGTATATATATACTTGTATGTATATATCACAAAGTGATGAATTAGTTTGCTGAGTAAAAACTCGAGCAAGGAAGGAATCAGATTGATGGTTTTAGTTCGAAGAGAGAGAAGAGAGAAAATGAGGAAGAAACTGTTCGAATTTTTGAAAGAAATGAAACTGTTGTGATGGTTTAAAACAAAACAACAAACGCCTTTATATAACAGCTGGTATGACAATCCGGGATTGTCATACCGATTGTCATACCAGGCAAAAGAAGGAAAAGAAATAACAGAATAAATACTAAAATTATAACTGGTATGACAATCTGATAGTCATACCGATTGTTATACCAGTATAATAATAAAATGAAATATATATATAATGTTTATAACTGGCAAGACAATCCAATAGTCATACCGATTGTCTTGCCAGTATAAAACTATACTGAAGAATATAATAAACATAATTTAAACTGAAATGACTTTCAGCAAGACAATTTCAATTGTCTTGCCGATTGTCATATCAGCATTAAACACAGAATTAATATGAAAATAAGTATATATATATATATATATAAGTACTGAAATGATTTTCAGCAAGACAATTTCAATTGTCTTGCCGATTGTCATTTCAGTAGAAAGACAATCAAATATGTACAGACTCTAATTAAATATACTGAAACAAAGACAATATATCAGAATTTATTATTTTTATTCCAAAAATAGATTTCTATTGAATTTTAGCAAATAAAAATTCATAGAAAAATATTTTTAGAGGAAATAGAATATTCTGAGATATTTTAAATTAACAAGAAGGGAAAATAAAAATAGATAAGATATATATATTACATAGAAATAAGCAAGAAATATGATAAAATGATAAAATAAATTTGCAAATGAATTTTTCATTTATGAAAAATTCATTTGTAAATTTATTCAAGAACAGATCCCAGATATTAACTAAATTAATCACTAAAACTATTCAACATGCCCAATTTACCAACTAATCTGGTAAATGTGGATTCGTCAAGTGGTTTAGTGAAAATATCTGCTATTTGTTCTTCTGTTGGAACAAAAAATAGTTCAACAGTACCATTCATGACGTGCTCTCTAATAAAATGATACCTGATGTCAATGTGCTTTGTCCTCGAGTGCTGCACAGGGTTGTTGGTGATGGCTATTGCACTTGTGTTGTCACATAAAATAGGAATCTTGTTCAATACAGAGCCATAGTCTCGTAGTTGGTTCCTAATCCACAAGATCTGAGCACAGCAGCTTCCAGCAGCAATATATTCAGCCTCGGCCGTTGAGTTGGAAACTGTTTGCTGTTTCTTGCTGTACCATGAGACTAGCCTGCTTCCTAGGAATTAACAACTTCCTGAGGTGCTTTTCCTATCAACAACACTTCCTGCATAATCTGAATATGTATATCCGACAAGGTTAAAACCAGATTCTTTAGGGTACCAAATACCTAGATTTGGTGTTCCCTTAAGATATCTTAAGATTCGTTTAACAGCAACGAGATGAATATCTCTAGGATCCGCTTGGAACCTTGCACATAAACATGTAGCATACATAATATCTGGTCTACTTGCAGTAAGATAGAGTAACGAGCCAATCATACCTCTGTAGCTTGTGACATCTACCTTAATGGAGTTTTCACATGGTCCAAGCTTGACAGCTGTAGTTGATGGAGTCCTTGCTGATGCAGAATCCTCTAGATTGTACTTTTTGAGGAGTTCCTTGAGATACTTGGATTGACAAATAAATGTTCCATCTAATCTTTGATTTACTTGTAATCCAAGGAAGAACTTCAGCTCTCCCATCATGCTCATTTCAAACTTGTTGTGCATTAACTTAGCAAATCTCTTACAGAGATTATCATTAGTAGACCCAAATATTATATCATCCACATAGACTTGGACTAATATAGTATCATTCTTATGTTTTTTAGAAAAGAGAGTTTTGTCTATGACACCTCTAATAAAGCTATTTTCAATAAGAAATTCAGAGAGAGTGTCATACCATTTTCTTGGAGACTGTTTTAGCCCATAGATAGCCTTGAAAAGAAAGAAGACAAAATCCATATGATCTGGATCTTCAAAACCAGGAGGTTGCTCTATATATACCTCTTCATCCAGCTTTCCATTCAGAAAGGCGCTCTTGACATCCATTTGATAAACTTTAAAGTTTGAAAATGCTGCGAATGCCAGAAATATTCTGATGGCCTCAAGTCTAGCCACTGGAGCATAGGTTTCATCATAATCGATGCCTTCAGCTTGAGAATACCCTTTAGCTACCAGTCTTGCCTTGTTTCTTGTAACCACACCATCTTCATCTAGTTTATTCCTGAATACCCACCTAGTACCAACAGCTTTCTTGTGTACAGGCCTAGGTACCAGTTTCCAGACTTGTTGACTTTCAAACTGATTGAGTCCATCTTGCATAGCAATCACCCAATCTGGATCAGTCAGTGCTTCTTCAATTTTCTTAGGTTCCATCTCAGAAAGAAATCCTGAGAACAGACACTCATTTTGAGTAGCACGTCTAGTTCTGACTCCAACATCTGGATCACCAATAATCAACTCAAAAGGGTGAGCTTTATTCCAGACTGTCTGTCTTGGAAGATGTGATCTTGATGATTCGCCTTGAAATTCATTGTGATGTTGTGTCCTACTAGATGATCCTTCAGCATCTCCCCCTGAGTTGTTGCCATGTTGGCTTGAAGATTCTCCGTCAGTAGCAGTGGTATCTCCATTGTTGCCAAAGTTTCCATCACTATTACCTTGAGTATCATTAGGATTAACAGGTTCTTCACCAGCAACAACCTCAGGTTCTTGACCATGTTCTGATTCTGAATCTGACGTATCATCAAACTTCAGTTTCTCAGAAGGATCTTTAGTTTGGATACTAGGGAGTTTAGTGTCATCAAATGTAACATTGACACTTTCAGTTACTTTGTGTTGATCAATGATATACACTCTATATGATCTTCTTCCATATCCAACAAAAATACCCTCATATGCCTTTGCCTCGAACTTACCACGACGATCATCTCCATCCTTGAGCACGAAGCATCTGGCACCAAATACATGAAAGTATTTGATAAAAGGTTTCTGTTCATTCAAAATCTCATAAGGAGTTTTCATGAAGTCTTTGTTGATTAGAGTTCGATTCTGAGTATAACATGCAGTATTGACAGCTTCAGCCCAAAAGTACATTGGAAGACCTGATTCATTTAACATCGTTCTTGCAGCTTCAATCAATGTACGATTCTTCCTTTCTACCACTCCATTTTGCTGAGGGGTTCTAGGAGCTGAAAATTGTCTGGTAATCCCTTTGTCTGTACAGAATCCATTGAGAAGTGTATTCTTGAATTCTGTCCCATTATCTGACCTTATTGCTCTAACAGGGACGTTAGAATCTAACTCAATCATCTTGATATGATCAATCACAACTTGTGGTGTTTCATCCTTAGAGTGAAGAAATAAAACCCACGTATACTTGGAATAGTCATCAACTATCACAAGACAGTAACACTTCTTTGACATAGAAAGGATATTAACTGGACCAAATAAATCCATGTGCAATAATTGCAGAACACCAGTTATGGAAGATGTGTCAGTGCCTTTGTGACTTGCTTTCTTTGACTTTCCTTTCTGGCAAGCCTCACATAGTCCTTCTGGAGAGAATTCCAGCTGAGGCAGACCTCTTACCAATTCTCTTTTGACAAGAGAATTCATTGTTTTGAAATTGAGATGGGAAAGTCTCTTGTGCCATAGCCAACTCTCATCTAACGATGCCTTTGCATAGAAACAATTGACTTCAAGATTGCTTCCAGAGTTCATGTCAGCTACGAACAGATTTCCTTTCCGGATTCCCATTAAGGAGGGTTTTTCACTTTTCTTGTGCAGAATCTGACACTTCAGCTTGTCGAATAAAACATTGTAGCCGTTGTCACAGAACTGACTAATGCTAAGCAGATTGTGTTCAAGTCCTTGCACAACATATACATTTTCAATGATAACATGTCCAGCTTGCAAACAGCCATATCCCTCCGTTAAACCTTTGCTGTTATCTCCAAAGGTAACCACTGGGCCAGCTTTCTCAACCACATTTGATAGCAGGGCTCTATCTCCGGTCATATGTCTTGACGATCCGCTGTCAAGAATCCACACTACCGGTTGTACCTGTTTAATGCCCTGCAATACAAATGGATTAGACCTTCTTCGGAACCCAAGCTTGGCTGGGTCCGGCATACTTGTAAAATTGGCCTTTATCAGGCAAAACAACATTCTTAATTTCACTATACTCAACATTCTCAATGACTGAACATTTGACCTTTAAAACAGCCTTATCAAATTTCTGTTTAGGCTTAGGCACAAATGTCTCCTTTCTAGCTTTAGGAGGACTAGCAGTCTTAGACCTATCATGCTTTCTATTATTCACATGCTGACGAGGAGTAGTCTTATCATTAGAAACATGCTTACCATTAAAATAAGCAAACAACAGATTAAAAGCACAAGACATACAATCAGGAACACCACATGCTCTATGAGAAGGATTAACAATAGGCAACTTATGCATGGTAGACATGGCATTTGTGTTATCCAACTCATGTGTGTCTGAGTTAGTCTCAGTTGCTTTCACAACCTTGACTGTAACTTTTGACACACTTGACTTGGAGACAGCTTTCCCATTAGCATTATCTTCAGCACGGATTTCTTCTTGAATAATAAAAGAGGTCTCATCAAATGGTTCAGCAATTGATTCTTTATAGAGGGGTTCATCAACACCCTTAAGCACATGTGGTACTTCCCTGTCTTTAGCACATACATGAGGAGGGGAGTTTATGCCTAATTTTCCAATAGCAGCATTGTAATCATAACCTATTCCATGTGTTTGATTAACAGCTTGCTTATTGTAAAACTCTTTGGACTTCGAACAAGAATTAAAGTAAGCTTTAACCTTAGCCTCAAGACCGGTGATCTTGTCTTTGAGAATAGTTTCGAGTTGTCTATAACAGTCAACTCTATTCTCTAGAAAAGATACTTGTTCTTTTAGTTTATCTTGATTAATGTGCACAAGTCTTAATTCATTGACCTCTTTCTCAAGGTCTTTGATTTGTTGATTTAACAATTCATTATCACGACGAGCACAATCTAAGTTACCTCTTAGATGATAAACCATTTCAGCATCAGAAAGTTTTACCTCTTTTCTTGACGATGAGGTGCTTGCATTACTAGCCATGAGAGCAAGATTCCCAACTTCTTCATCTTCACTGTCAGTATCATCCCAGCTTCTTCCCTTTGCCAGGTACGCCCTTTCAGATTTACTCTTCTGATTAGAATCGTAAGAGTTCTTCCTAGCTTGTTTTGGCTTCCTGCATTCTGTGGCAAAGTGTCCCAACTCATTACAGTTGAAGCATCGAATGGTGCTTCGATCAACCATCCCTGTTTTATACCCACCACTGCTGGTGTTAGAGGATGAAGATCCACCTTTCTGGAATCTGTTGTAGTTGGACTTGTACTTGAACTTGGGATTCCTTTTGAATCTGACATTTGAGAATCTCTTGACAATCAGGGCCATTGACTCATCCTCCAATTGCTCCAGTTCTTCCAAGGAATAATAATCATCTCCTGATTGATTTGTAGTAGGAGAATCAAATTCTGCTACTATCACATTATCTTCAACCTTGGAAGACTGTACCATTCTATCTGACTGTTGAGATTGTTGTTGATATTGTGGTTGTTGTTGTTGTTCATCAGCTACTAAAGCAGTAGACGTGCTGACCACTCTTCCTTTCCCATAAACTTCCTTCTGCTGAATCTGCTCCAACTCATAAGTCTTTAACACACCATAGAGCCTTTCCAAAGAAATCTCACTCAGATCTCTTGCTTCTCTTATGGCAGTGATTCTATGTTCGAGATGAGTTGGCAGTGTTAAAAGGAACTTTTTGTTGACCTCCCTGATGGAATAGTATTTACCATTAATGTTCAGGTTGTTGATCAATGCATTGTACCTCTCAAACACTTCAGTGATTCCTTCTCCTGGATTTGATTTGAAATATTCATATTCAGAGGTTAGGATTTCCAGTTTGTTCTCCCTAACTTCCTCTGTGCCTTCATTAATAATCTCAATAGTTTCCCAGATATGTTTGGAATCTTTACAATTCATCACATGTCTATTCATCAGGGGATTAAGGGAATCTACTAAGATTAATTGAAGGCTAGCATCCAGGGAAGCTTCTTCTATTTCAGCAGGAGAGAAGTCCTCAGGATCCTTCACATAAGTTCTCGCTTTGGTGATCACCACATCATTTTCTATTACCTCTGGTTCCATAACCATAGGAATTTTTGGACCCTTCTTCAACACTTGCAAATATTTGGGATTAGCAACCTGTAAAAACAGTAGCATCTTCTTCTTCCACATAACATAATTTTCTTTATCGAAAAGTGGAATTTTAACGGTTCCAACTTTTTGTGTAGTCATTATGAATTTTTTGAGTGAATAAAAAATTCAAGAAGTGAAAGAAACACAAAAGTCTAGGATCTAGATTTGTACGTTAATCAGAAGGCTCTGATACCAATTGTTAGGTCCCAATTTGTTTGTAGAAGGGGGGGTTGAATGCAAACAATACCGTTTAGTCGAATAAAATGCGGAATAAAATTGTGAAACAAAATTCAAGTTAAATAAAACTTTTATTAAACTTGAAAGGTGTTACAACTACGGTATCGGTTACAAGGGATTAATCTCAAATCAATTATTACAAATCTAGAATAAATTCGACATGAACTTTTTCTATTTTTGTAATTAAAAGATCAAATGCTAAATGCGATTTGAGATTAAGTTCTAGGGATTTTGATCCGCTAGATTGTTACACAAGAACAAGAGAGTGATTTCTAGTTGATTGGATTTAACTTTACAAGCTAGAAATTGTGATCTTGAATTAGCAGATAAGATGAAATATTTGGCTGCTTTTTCTCTGTTTATTCTTGGCTTCTGTTTGATTGCTTGGTTTTGAAAGAATTGGTCTTCTGCTTCTTTTAATCAACACAGCCGAGATTAATGAACTGGTGTGACAATCCTTTGTCCAATAAGACTTTCGGTGTGACAATCTTTTAGAGCTAGCAAGACAATTAAAATGAACTAGCAAGACTTTCGGTATGACTATTGATTTTCATACCGATTGTCATATTAGTTCAAATGAAATTGTTTTACTGAATTAATAAGTGATTTTAATCTAAATAATAATTCTATCAAGACAATCAACTGAATTAGCATGACATTCGGTATGACTATCAATTGTCATACCGATTGTCATACTAGTACAATCAGTTGTCTTTTTAGAATTAAAACAGATTTTAACCAATTAAAATTCTGAAAAACCTTAATATTAATTCAGAATTAATTAATCAATTAATTTAATTAATCAAATAAATTAATCTTTGCAGATATAATTTATTTTCATAATTAAATTATATGACTTAATTAATTAATAGAGAATTAATACTAACCCTGAGCAGCATCCATTCTTCTGACAATCTTCTGAAAGTCACTGAGACTTATGAATCAATTCCGCCACTTCAATGCTGACACTCGATGTACTGTCTGGTTCATGAGTGACTAACTTTCGTGATGTTTCTTCATGTCTTGACTTTGTTGTTCTGATTGAATCCTTGTAATAAATGATACCCTGACGAGATCTCTGTCACTTGATTAAATCCACGATCTTGATTTATATCACTGAGGCATGATCAAATTCTTGAACTTCTTCCAGTGAATCTTCAAGTCTGCAGATGAACAATGTTTCTTTATTCTTTGACAGATGTTACTTTGTGAGATCTCTCTGATGATAGATCCACTATTTACTTATTACATTCTTATTTGAGTTGAGTTAAATACTCGAATAAACGAGTAGGCTATGACATATGCCTTTCAATTTGCTAATTTTATGACTAGCACTTCATCTAACCACTGAATCTCACAGTCTATCTTAGAGATAAAATCTTCAAAAATAAAAGATCTAGTAGCTCCTGAATCAATCAATATTTGAGCATTTACGGAATTCACAGGGAGCGTACCTGCAACCACATTCGGACTCTGTACTGCTTCCTTCATTGACATGTTGAAAGTCCTTGCCCTGGGCTGAATTTGGGGTGGTAGTGGAGGTGGAGGTAATGTTAAAACCCTTGGAATACTAGCAGCCATTGCAACTCCTCTGCAGTCCTTGGAAATATGTCCTTTTCTTCCACAATGGAAACAAGTGACCTCTGCTCTTCCCATCGGACATTCTCCAGAGTAGTGTCCCCTTTGCTTGCACTTGAAACACATGACATTTTGCTTTTTACAAATCCCCGTATGCTTTTTACCACATATCCTGCAATCAGGTATAGGCGGTCGGATAAGTCTTTGCTGAGTTGGGGTAGGAAGTCGATTACCCATCCTCTGGTTGTTTTGTTCTGGTCTCCTGGCATTTATTTTTCCCCGGGCTTGAAATCCCGGCCTTCTGTTGAAACGGTTCTGGAAATTTCCCGGCCCCTTCTCTTTTTGAGCTGCTTCACTCTCCCCTTCAATGATCATGGCCTTCTGAACAATAGCCGTATAGGTCGTCAGCTCAAACACAGCTACCCTGCTACGAATCCATGGCTTCAGTCCCTGCTGGAATCTCTTGGCCCGCTTTTCATCCGTATCCACTTGCTCAAGAATAAATCTGGCCAATTCAGTGAACTTGGTCTCATAATCTGCGACCGATAAGTTGTCTTGTTTCAGCTCCATGAACTTGATCTCCATCTGGTTCTTCATAAAATGAGGGAAATATTTTTCCAGGAAAAGATCAGTGAATCTATCCCAGGTCACCACATCTTCTCCTTCCAAAGCTTTCTTCGATTCGCACCAGTAATTGGCTTCACCTTTCAGAAAGTAGCTGGCAAAATCCATCTTCTGTTCTTCCTTAACTTTCACCAATGTAAAAGCCTTTTCCATTTCCTTCAGCCAAACTCTCGCCTTTGTAGGATCCGTGGAACCGACAAATTCCGGAGGCTTTACCGCCTGAAATTGATTGAAAGTGACTATAGGTGCTGCTGGTGGTACTTGATGTCCTGGATGAGCGGCTTGCTGTAACATCTGTTGTTGGAACTGCTGCTGTTGCTGCTGCATTTGTTGTTGCATCATCAACATCTGCTGTTGCATGAGATGAAACATCTGATCCATTTGGTTATTATTGTTTTGGCCCTCGGTATTTTCGTTAGACGAGTTGGGTCATGCTTTTCTTTTAGGTGTCATCTTTCTGATAATAAAACAAAGGGGTTCTCTCAACAACAATATACTAAACAGGTGTTATGGAATGGAAACAGTCTTTATAATATTAAAACAACGTTAAAACAGTTGATATGGGGAAAGAAAATAATTTATTAAATATCTAAATGAATAAAACAGTGTGATGTATAAATAAATCTTTTTTTAAGTACTTTTAAAAATTTTGAAAACATAAAGGGTACAACATGATTGTAAATAAAACAACATTTTTAAAATATGTAATGGTGAAACAATGAAATAAATGTAAATGCTTAAATGACTGGAAAATAAAGAAAACGTGAAAATGTTCATCTTATATATATATAGGTAGGACACCAGCTGCAGGTGTCAATGCTTGATACAAAAGCCTATGATATGTCAGTCGTACTACTACTGTTATCAGTCAAAATTAGTAGCTACACTCATACAAACTAGTCATACAATACTATGCTGCCTCTATCTACAAAAATATACAAGATACAACACTCCTCAGTCTGCTAGTCTCAGAATCCTGGTGGCACATGGCTCAGCTCCTCCTGCAATACCTCTAACACTGCCTCAGTAAGTCCCATCGCCCTACGGTACGCTACCTCTGCACTCATATCCTGCTGCCTCAGATCAGTAAGCTGCTGAGAACTAACTCTATGAATCTGGCGTAGCCTCTCCCTCAATATGTAGTCTGGGTGAAGTGCTCAAACGGGACCCTCCGCCTGGGTCTCAAACAATCCAAGGATCTCTCTACACTGGTTCTGCCATCGAACCCTCTCCTCTCTCTCTACCTGAAAATGCTGATATGTAACTGTATGATGCTCACGAAGATCCGTGCGGGAACCTCGAGAAGGTAATGGCCCATCTACTACTACCTCGTCCATGAACTCCGGCTGTGGAAACTGATATACCCCGAGAACAGGGGCATAGATAGCTAGCGGGGCAGGAAATAAGACAGGCTGCTCCATAGGTGCATACAATGGTGGCTCTGCCTCAGGCTCCATCAGTGGAATCTCTGGAATCTCGACTGGTGGCATAGGAATCTGGGGCTCTAGATCCTCCCACTGCGGAAGATCAATCATGTCAGGAATATCAAACATCGGGAATTCTAGTGGTGGAAAATCTGGTATCTCTGGCTCAAAATATGAAAAATAATCATCAAAATCTGGTACCTCTGGTGGAGGAGGTATCTCCGGTGCTGGTCCAGGTGGCAATGGTGGAGGTGGTGGCAATGGAGGAAAGATCTGCTCTGACACTGGAGCCACTACGGGTGTAATCACTGGATCCGTCTCGGTCCGCTCCGTAGACGATGATAAAGAAGCCATCTAATATACATAACAATAATAACACAAGAACAATCAAATCACAATCCTAAAACTCATAACTTCTAATCACATAAAGAAACAATCCTAACACTCTTACTTCTCTCCTATATGATCTTTCTATCTTATCTTAGTCCTAATGTTCTTGTTTTCAAGGGTCAAAACCTAAGCTCTGATGCCAACTATAACACCCTCCAAATCCGGGGTATAGATTTGGGGCATTATTAATAACCACTACAAACTAAACCTGCACAAGCGGAATATAAATATGATAATTACCCTGAACTACTGCTACTCAGGATCTTTTAAGGTTAAGAGTTGAAAACAAGAACCACACTAACTTTATTACAAACCCAAATAAAATAATCTGTCTCAAGAACTCTCTTTGTTACAAAACTTTATTCTATCTATATTCTCACCACACAACTTTTATTCAAACCACACAAAACTTTTATTCAACCCAACATTACTACTTATCCTGTTACACCTGATCTGGTAACTCAAAGCTCTCCTCGGGAATAGGAAGGAACACTCTTGGTATAAGAGGGTCCCGCTGCTTGACTCGCTTCTTGACTACGCGGGTCCTGATGGGTTTCATTCTCTACCTTAACTGTAAAACAATAGGAATAACAATAAAAAGGGATGAGCCAAAATTGCTCAACAAGCCTGTAACAATATATATGTATAGTATAAAGAGAGAAGAATAAGTGAACCAATAAGCTGCTGGTTTGAACAACCATCTGTATCTGTATAGGATAATAATTTGCCAATACTGGCGAGTACCAAATGAACAAGACTGGAAACAAGAACCTACATATGCACTAAAACCTGCTGATCAGTCAGGATACAGTGCGGATCTATACCCAACTGCATAGACCCAACCAACATAAGGAGTACTCAGGCAACTATGGCCTATTAATTAAAGGTCTGGGTAAAACCCAGTCCGCATTGTAACCATCCAGTCCAAAGCTTAGCATCCGGAATAATCGGAATGCTTTTGATATATCCCAACATCAGGATATATCATAATATATGTAACAAGGGTAAGAATATTGGAATATGAATAGAGGATTCAATAAATTGGGAGAAATCAAGAATCGAAATGAAATAGAAACAAGATTCAATAATTGTGTAACAGTGTATATGAACAAGAATTATCAAAGATAACTGATATGGGAGAATGAGATATAATTCACTATTCTGAATTTAGAATAGGGGAAAACTTGCCTTGCGCGTACTTAACCTGGTTCAACTCACCACCTTCGGTCTCTAGCTTGCTCTGCCTTGCTGACACTGAACCAATCATAGAAAAATAATCATTTAGATAACTTACTATATACGTGTACCTCGAATTGATACTACACAATCCTATCAGTCTACCCATGCGTTTCTATCTGACTCGCATATATACACATATATAACTATATAGCACGTAAGGTTCACATAACCACCTAAAGCACATAGCACATAAAGCACATAATTGATTTTTAGACTTATAATTATTTTTAAAATCGATACTAGACTCATATTTATAATAACTAACCCTATCTGATTTTATTACAATTTTTCAGGATTTATTTGACTCGATTATACCCCTATTAAGGTCTATAAACCATTAACTAACACAATACCGCTCTCTTCTGGAAGAAATTTTAACTTACAATTATTTTTATTGGATTCGTTTCATTTTTCTGAGTCTAGGGGTCCTCGTTTCGCTCAAATCGGACTAACGTTTTAATTATTATGAATTAAACAAGATTTAATTAATTAATAATTAATTATAAATAATTAATTATAATTAAATAATCCTTAATTACATCTTTAAATAATTAACTAATAATTATTGTATTTTAAAATAATTAATCCCTAATTATTAGGATTAATTACAATTTATTACAATCATTTACAAATTAATAATACTTACTCGATCAGATCGATTATTTACAAATAATCAATCGATACAATTAACTGATACGTTATTTATCGAATAAACACTAATTACTCGAATTATAATCTAATTCAACGATTAACTACTCGAATAAATACGTGTTACTCGCAATTCTCGAATAACTATCGAATCGCTACTATACCTATACGATTAATTAATCAATTAATTAACTGTATTTAATTATATGATACGAATAATTATTACGATATGCTTCGAATAAATTCTTGCTCGAATAATAATTCTCATTATCGAATCACTACTCGTACGAATACGAGTTACTCGTAATATTAACTAATTATCGGATTATTAATCATATTATTTAATCCTTATTTATTAATTAATTACCTAATTATTAATTAATTACCTAATTATTAATTAATTAGATAACTAATAAATAATTAGATAAATAATTAAATAATTAATTGAATAATTAAATTTAAATTTATAATTTAATAAAATAATTTAGAAATTAATTATAATATTTTTCAAAATTTAAAACTGATTTTTATTTACTTTTTAGAATTACTAAAACTAATTTCTGATTTTAGAAAAATAAAATAAAAATAAAAAACCAGAAACATGAAAACAGAAACAGGGTTAGGGTTATATGGATCAACTCCGGGTCAAATAAAAACCCAACCGGGCCGGGTCCGGGTTGGCAAGAACACCCATCGGTGTTCTTCACGTTTCCAGAACCCGGTGAAGTTCCGGCCACCGGAGCCCAACTCTGGCGATACCAATTCCTGACCAAAAACCATGTGGTTCGACTCGTTCCTGCTGCAAATCAATTCCTCACCATCCCAGCCATTCATCCCTGCCATTCTTCTCCTCCCCTGTCGCCTGTCTCATCTTTCCAGGCGAAAACCGATCCAAAACCGGCTACCTTTGACTCCATGGCCGGCGAAGTCATTTTTGACAAATACAAAACCAAACAACGTGATTCCTGTGTCAAATTAAAGCTACAGAGTTCTACAATTGCTTTCTAACATCAATCACGAGCAAAAACATATATAAATCTAAAAAAACGAAATCAAAAATAGTTAAACTCAAGAACTCGACATATCGATTCAGGGGTTGTAAAATCACAATAAAAATACCTGATTAGTCCTAAGACTACAACGAAACTAACTACATCAACCAAACAATCAAACGATTACTTAAACTCAAAAATTGAATTCATACCAAGAACATCAAAAATTCGATTTTAAAATTTAACCAACCTCAGTTGATGTTGTTGGTATCAATAGATTCGTCTCTTTGAGAGGATTAATTTGGTTACTCGAGCAAAATCAGAGGTTCAGCGAATCGTTTGCAATCACCGTTTGATCTTCAAGCTTCTTCAAGAACACAACTCTCACCCACACTTTCTAATTTAATTTTTCTGATTTTTTTTATATTTAATCAATAATTAATTACTAATTAATCCACTATTTATACTAGGGAAAATAATACCCCTAAATAAAATTAAGGGGCTAATTACACTCCTAATAAAAATATTTGGCCCCAATTTTTATAATTTTTGGGTATTAATAATGAATTTTTAAATATCCAATAATACAAAATTAATGTCAAAAATTCCAAAAAATTGTGAATATTACAAAAATGCAAAGAAAAATGATGTATGATAATTTTATGATCATGTAAAAATAAAAATGTGATTTTTGTGGGGTTTTTGGTACCCGAAGGGGTCCGGAAAAGTCGTTTTTCGTGAAAAAGGTAAATTTGTAAAACGTCTAGGGGTTCAGAATAGCGACATGGTATAGGGCATTTTTGGCAAAATAGGGCCAATGATTTTGTTTGAAATACGGGCTTTTAAAACATGGTTTTGAGTTGTACGGGTTTTGATATAAAATATATAACTTACGATAGAACACTCAATAAATATCCAAAACACGTTTGGATCAAAACAGACAATACGTAACACATAGCAGTTAGGGTTTAATGATTCAACACATTTAATCACATAATAATACACATAATTTATCTCTATTATGATATAATACAAGCGTAATTTCTCGGTCGTTACAGTCAATCTTTGTAATCATAAATCTCGAATGTAACTCGAGTTATTCTTGTGAGTTCATTAGATTAGTTTTACTTTCAATCATTTAATGTAATTGAAGACTCAAGAAGGCAATCCAATGGAGGTGATTCAAAGAAGAATACGAGGCATACAAGAAGTCTAAACAAAGAAGAAGACTTATGTAATAAATAGTTATATTTATTTCCATCATCACCACATTAGATTGACCTTGATCTTTATCATGAGCTTGATAAAGATCACATAGGATGGGGCCATAACCAAACATATTTACTTTATTACACTTTACATATTGATGTATAAATGTATGTATAGAATAGTTAATGATGCATGATTTAATTAGATTAATCATGCATAAATGTATGTATTAGATATGTCACCCATGCAATGCCTAAACAAGATAAAATCTGTAACGACTCAAAATTTTAAAATTTACAAACGATTATGAGATTCTCGTTTTTATGAAACACGGAATGAAATATGAATCTTCTTTATTTCCGACATGGGGTGATTTTGTCAACAACGGGTTCATAGAACTTGTAAGGTTGTGGGTTTTAAGCGAGACCGATGTGACTCCTCCAATACCTAGAAATCAAACCATTGACGAGTATTGATTTGAAGTATTTTATTCAAGGAAAAATTGGGAATCTCTTAATGATGGGATCATGATCGTTATAATACTAAGAAAACCCTAATGTTTATATTAAGTTATTTAGATGCCTTCCAATATGTCCAACGCGTTAACCCCTAGATCGATAAGGAGTGGGTTTGCCAGAGGGAAGTACTCCCATCTATCATGGGACAGCGTGTTGAAGTATATGATACCTTTTAGACCTTTGGGTTTTAACTTAACTAAGTTACTACAATAGGATTGTGAACTTAGAGTCATAGAGTTTGGTGAGATTTATTGGATAAATAAGAATAAATGTTGTTCCACTAAACTATCCAAGAGTTATATAGTTGATATAATTGACAAATGTTGTCTACCTTATTGAATCATGTTTTAGGAGTAAAGCCAAAGCTGAACTAAAACATTGTGAAAATTTGGATCCTTGCTCACTAGAAAGTATATAAAAGATACTCTTTCCAAATTAATAGTTAGGGCTATTAATTTGATAAAATAGTGGGAGATATATATTTTGAATAATATGAATAATCACTTGAACATAATTTAATAATTATCTGTAAACTAATTTATCTTATGCATTTTAAACATTATAGATATCAAATGGCAATCAATTTAAACAACTTCTCTGTGCGATCAATCCTTGAGAAGGACAAGCTGACAGGAACAAACTTCCTTGACTTGCAGAGGAACTTGAGGATTTTCCTCAAACAAGAGCGCAAGCTCTATGTCATAGATATCCCTCGCCCTGCACCTCTCCCTGAAGGAGCATCCCGTGCTCAATATAATGTTTATCAGAAACATATCGATGATGACACGGATGTTCAATGTCTCATGTTAGCGACTATGAGTGCTGAACTTCAGAAATAACATGAGAATATGGATTCTTATGATATGATTGAGCAACTTAAACGTATGTTTGAAGAACATGCTCGTCAGGAGAGGTTTGATACTTTCAAATCGTTGCATGCATGTAAGCAGGGAGAACGTGATCTGGTTGGACCGCATGTTCTGAGGATGATTGGCTATATTGAGTACCTTGCCAAGTTGGGTGCCCCGATTGCTGTGGAGCACCAGATTGACCTAATTTTGCAATCTTTAAACATCATATATTCTTAATTTGTGATGAATTACAATATGAATGAGATAGATAAGAACCTCACCGAACTGTTGGCTATGTTGAAAACTACTGAGACCAATGTTCAGAAGGCATCCCCTGCTCCCATGTTGATGGTGAATAAGGGGAAGGCCAAAGGAAAGGGTAAATGGAAAGGCAAGAGGAAGATGGGATCTAAATCGAATGCCAATCTGAAACCTGATCTGATCAAGGCTTTGAAGCCTAAAGGTGGTGTTCCAAAGGTTGGTGATTATCACTATTGCAAGAAACCAGGTCATTGGAAGAGGAACTGTCATGCTTATTTGGAGGATCTGAAGAAGAAGAAGAAGAAGGCTGTTGTTACTGCTTCTGATTTAGGTATTTATGTTATAGAAGTCAATTTGTCTACTTCTATATCTTGGGTATTAGATACTGGATGTGGTTCGTACATTTGTATAAATGTGCAGGAACTGTAGGGAAGTAGGACATTGGCGAAGGGAGAAGTCGACCTACGAGTTAGCAATAGAGCAAAGGTTTCTTTTTTAGCTGTAGGGACTTATCGTTAATCGTTGCCTACTGGGCTTGTTTTAGAACTAGATAACTGTTTTTACATGCCTGCGATTTGAAGAAACATTATTTTGGTTTCTTGTTTGGACAAGAAAAGTTTTTTATTTTTGATTTAGAACAATAGTTGTTCCTTTTCATTCAATAATGTTACCTACGGGGTTGCACATTTGTTTCATTGTCGTTTAGGTCACATAAATGAGAAACGTATTTCAAAATTACATAAAGATGGTTACTTGGATAAGTTTGATTTTGAATCATACGAAGAATGCAAATCTTGTCACATTGGAAAAATGGCTAAAGCTCCTTTTACCGGACAATGTGAAAGGGCCGCCGAACGATTAGGACATACATAGTGATGTATGTGGTCCAATGCGTACAATGACAAGAGGTGGCTTTTACTACTTCATTACTTTTACTGATGATTTTAGTAGATATGGATATGTGTATCTTTTGAAGAACAAATCCAATTCTTTTGAAAAGTTCAAAGAAAATAAGGCTGAAGTGGAAAAGCAAACAGGGGAAGTATAAAAGTTCTACGATCAGATCGTGAAGGAGAATACTTAAGCCTCAAGTTTAAAGGTTTCTTGAAGGAGTGTGGTATCGTATCACAACTTACTCCTCCTGGAATGCCTCAATGGAATCGAGTTTCTGAGAGGAGAAATCGTACCTTGTTGGACATGGTGCGATCGATGACGAGTCTAGCAGATCTTCCAATAAGTTTCTGGGGTTATGCTCTAGAAACGGCTGCATATACACTAAATCGAGTTCCAACTAAATCGGTTCAAAAGACTCCATATGAGATGTGGACTAAGAAATTTCACAGCATGTCTTTTATGGAAGTATGGGGATGCGAAGCGTTTGTGAAATGTTTGGTGTCTGACAAGCTGGGACTAAAATCGGATAAATGTTATGTAGTATATCCTGAAGAAACTAAAGGGTATAGTTTCTATAATCCTAACGAGAACAAAATGTTTGTTGCTCGAACCGCTGTATTTCTTGAAAGAGAGTTACTTTCAAAGAAAATTAGTGGGAGGACTATAGATCTCGATGAAGATCGAGTTGTATAAAATAATATTAAACCAGAGTTGAAAAATGGGCAGGAAGTACATCAAGATATTCCTGCTCCGGAAACACAGGTTGTTCATAGATCTAGTAAGGCTCATCATGAACCGGAGAGATATTATGGATTTCTCTTGACTCAAAATGATGATGTAATGCTCATAGATAATGATTAGCCTCTTACCTACCAAGATGCTATGAATAGTCCAGACTCCAAGAGATGGCTAGAGGCCATGAAATCCGAAATGGAATCCATGTATCAAAATAAAGTATGGACTTTAGTTGATCCATCTGAAGGGGTAAAACATATAGGATGCAAGTGGGTTTTTAAGAAGAAAACTGACATGGATGGTAAAGTACAGACCTATAAAGCGTGACTGGTGGCAAAAGGTTTCAAACAAGTTCATGGTATAGACTATGATGAGACCTTTTCACCAGTTGCTATGGTCAAGTCCATCAGGATTTTGCTAGCAATAGCTGCTTACTACGAATATGAGATTTGGAAAATGGATGTCAAAACCGCTTTCTTGATTGGGAGCCTTGAAGAGGATGTATACATGATACAACCTGAGGGTTTTGTCGATCCCAAGTTTGCTAAGATGGTCTGTAAGTTGCTTCGATCTATTTATGGATTGAAGCAAGCCTCAAGGAGATGGAGTCATCATTTTGATGAAACAGTCAAAGAATTTGGCTTTATTCAAAATGAAGATGAACCATGTGTTTACAAGAAGGTTAGTGGGAGCCATGTGGCATTCCTAGTACTATACGTAGATGACATATTACTAATAAGGAATGACATACCTTCTCTACAGGTTGTTAATACTTGGTTGGTAAATAGTTTCTCGATGAAGGACTTAGGTGATGCTACCTATATATTAGGGATCAAGATCTATAAAGATAGATCAAGGAAATTAATCGGCCTAAGTCAGAGTACATACATTGACAAAGTATTGCATCGTTTCGGGATGCAAGAGGCAAGAAGAGGATATGTCCCAATGTCTCATGGGATATTGATCTCAAAAGACAACTGCCCTAAATCATTAGATGATAAGGGCCGTATGAGCAAAGTTCCATATGCTTCGGCAATTAGATCTATAATGTATGTGATGATATGTACTCATCCTGATGTTTCATATGCCTTGAGCATGACGAGCAGATACCAGTCTAATCCTAGTGAGGGTCACTGGACAGCTGTTAAGAATATTCTTAAGTACTTGAAAAGGATTAAAGGTTCATTCTTGGTGTATGGAGGAGATGAGAAGCTGGTTGTAAAGAGTTACACTGATGCCAGCTTTCAGACAAATAGAGACGATTCAGTATCTTAGTCAGGTTTTGTGTTTTGCCTTAATGGAGGTGCTGGAAGAGTCCAAAGCAAGAGACAGTAGCTGATTCTACAATGGAAACTAAGTATTTTGCTGCCAGTGAAGCAGCCAAAGAGGCTATTTGGATACGGAAATTCATAACGGGACTTGGTGTGGTTCCATCGATCACAGATCCAGTTGATCTTTACTGTGATAATAATGGAGCCATCGCGCAGGCTAAAGAACCAAGGTCCCATTCCCGGGAAAAGCATATACTTAGGAGATATCACCTCCTTCGAGAGATTAATGAAAGATGAGATATACATATATGTAAAGTGCATACTGATGATAATGTTGCAAACCCACTGACTAAGCCTTTATCGCAGTAAAAGCACGTAGGTCATACTAGTTCCATGGGTATTAGATACATGGGTGATTGGCTCTAGTGCAAGTGGGAGATTGTTAGTGTTTGTGCCCTAGAGACAACACTATTATGTTTATATTATGAAACATTTGGATTATTAATTATGATTATATTGATTATTCTTTAGTAATTTATTATATCTTTATTTTCTGCGATAAGATGTTAGATTAATAAATGTCCTTGGAATATGATATGTAAATCTATATCTCTAAGTACGTGACTTAGAAATGAGATTATGAGAATAGTATTGATATTCCTAAAGGTCCCTAGTCAAGTATTATTGTTATGGGATGATAATAAATATATTGAAACTAGTGTGTTTGTTGGCTGATAATCACATCTCATTGATCATAGGTATGGTGATACTAAGGTCAAAACACAGGCACATGTATTAAATACATGTTGCTGGATTGACCCGTTGTGAGATACTACATGTTTATAGTGTCATAAGTTAATCTCACAGTGATAATGATGTATTGGTCCTTTGACCTGAAATCATTATATTTCTATACGAGAAATAATATACTTTGATACTATTAAAAGTTATCCTTGACCGGGTAATAATAAAATTAGACATTGGGTACATTAATGAGAAATATGAATGATCTAGATGGGATTTAGCCCTCCTTTATTAAAGGAGTGATATTATTGGCCTCTTGATTGAGTAAACTATAAAATGCATGGTCGTGCTAAAATACTGATTTGTTTAATAGTTTACTCATTGATCAAGGAAAGAAGGATTGAACGTTAACAAAGGATGACACAATGCATGCCTCGAGTTTAATCTTTAATATAAGGCTAAAGGGATTATATTACATTGTACATTATTCACGAAAGGTTTAATTGATCACCGATTTAATTATTATTACTTGGGTAACAATGATGTATTACTAGATGCCGCTCATTGTTTATGATTTTAAATTAGATTTAAAATTGTTGCCAACGTAATAATAACCTAAAGGGTCGCACAAAGAATGATTGGAGGATTATTTAATTTAAATTTAGATTTAAATTAAATGTAAGTAATTCGAATTATTTGTTATTAATTAAGTGTGACTTAATTAATTAAATAAATAGGAAATTCGAATTTAATATTAAATCTGAAATTAAGTTATTGGATGATTAAGTGAGACTTAATAATACAATAATTAGAATTTTGAATTTAATAATAATAATAACTCTAAAATTCAGTTTAGAGTTAGAGGCCCATTAGCTCTTGCCTATAAAATATTTTTTCTAATAGAATTAGGGTTACACGTTTTATTTGATAAAATATAAACCCTAAAAGCTTGAAGAGAGATAGAGAGAGCAATAAGGTGGCCTCAAGAACGTGCTAGTACACACCCATCCTCCGGGCGATCATTCGTGTGGATACCTTCAAGGCGTAGATCATTCCAGCGATGGGCTATGTGGTGATCATTCAAGACCTCTATCTTTCCATTAACGTAAATCTTCTTAAGGTAAACATACTGAACTATGAATTAAATATTGTTTTTCACATGGATCCTGCGGAGGGTTTCGATTTTTAAGATTTAAATTTACATTTTTCGTTGCGTTTATGTGCTAGAGAAACCCTTCACTTTCGACGCACCCTCATATGGGTTTTTTTTCTGCAATTTCCAGTAAAGACATTTATATTAGCAAACAGTATTCTTTAGCATAAAAATAAATAACTGACCAGAGTAATTATTGTTTACCAGGTTGTTTAAGGTTTGGTATTGCATTTGGTTCAGTATTGAGGTAACATCCGCCGCTAGCCAGTTTTTCAAAACTTGGTTGGAAATTAGTGTCAACCTGAAATTCATTGAGACTTGACATTAATATCTGTCCTGTGGCTAAACTATCCTTATCATTTGATTGGTAATTACTGACAACTGGAACTGCATAATCAACATGCATTTTTAAGCTTAAGTATTTTAAAGCTATAAACTAAAATTTGGGAATTTACCAGCCTTTGTCGTGTCAAGATTGCGCCGAGACTGTTTGCCTAAATCTTCAAACCATAATGACAAATCTCCAGAGATTTGTTGATTACATATTTGAACATTAATATCTTGTAGCTTTGTATTTGTAAGATACCTATTTTCAATTCCACTGAATGTAGAACATAGTATTTTATAACACAACATTAGTATTACATTAAGAAGCAAACAAAAACATGTTAAAGTGGACTAACCTGCAGTTTGTAATTTCTGACTACATTTGAGATTTGTTGATAGAGGTTCCAGATGAGACTGGCTAAAAGAATTACCTGCATCCATGAAAGAGGAATACAAAGTAAACATAAAATATCAGGCCTAATAACATACATGATTTTTCTGCAATTCAAGTTACCGTTAATTATTTTTAGAGGATTACGGCTAAGATATTCTGCATTATTCGTCCTCAAAGACTGCTTCAACGGTGAAGGTTTGGTACCTGTAACAATCACAAATAAATAACATTAACTATACTCAAATCGTTAGAATGTTCGGAAGCAGAGTTTTATCTGAACTGCAGTAGACGCCAGGCTTTGGCTATGTTCAAAACTTGATCGGCTGAGAGATGATTTAGTCGAAAGAATTAGTGGATTCTGATTCTCATTATTGTTATCTGACAATGCATTTCCACGTATATTTATTGGATCAGATCCAGGTTTAACTAAAGCAAAGAATGAAGAGAAACTTATTAACGTCTACAATATAACTTTTAGATTCATACTACATCAGTCAAAAGACAAATATTACATGAATCATTGTAGGAGGATTTCATCTGGTAATTATCTGCACTCTGGGAATTAGTCATGTCTGTAAGAATGGAATCTACATTCCTGCCATGGACGCGACATTTTTTTCTGATTGGACAAAACCAAAAAATCAGTAACAAATACAAAACAAAAAGTGTAATAATGCGACATGGTCATCAGATTTCATACCTTGATTACCTGATGTATGCGATGTATTCAAAATATTTTCAGTATTACGACCACGAACACGTTTGGATCCTACCATACAATATAATTTTCCAGAATGTAATGTCCAGTTAATCGCATGAAAAAGTCATAGATAATAAGCAAACTGATTATGAGTCAACATTGGTTAGAAGCAATACCTTGAGATTCCATGATTCTGTTATCATTTCCGTGCCAAGATTTGAATTTCAGATGCAATGGTCATCCATTGTAGCCTCTAATTCGAGAGAGAGAGAGAGAGAAAGTAAGAGAGAGAGAGAGAGAGGCAGAGAGAGAGAGATAGAGAGAGAGAGAGAGAGGACTGAAAGAGCAATGTAACATAATGGAGTAAATCATGCATGATTTGATTTTTTTGAAATTATTTTTCATAGATAGATTGATTTTGAAATTCAAAAATAGGTAATTAGTAATTAATATGGGTCAATTGAAGCTAATTGGATAGTCCATGGATATGGAAAATAATATAGAATTTGGGTCACAGGTAAATTTTTTTACCCAGGGGTAAATTAAGGAGTAGTCATTAAGATATATAGATATTGTTCCTATATTTTTGTTATTTTGTATTTATTTGAACTTTTTAATAAATAATAGTATTTTATTGTAGGTATCAAGGAATTATAATAAAGGAAGGTTTGAAGTTTACGAAATCAGATTGAGAGTTTAATTTAATATAAAATCAGATTTTATGGGCTACTTGCGTATTAAAGACTGTATGGGTCATATGTGGAGTTCTTTAAGTCTGATTCAGATGATTAAACAACCCACGTAAAACTTATGAGAAGAGTTATATTTCGGAAGTTGTCTTAAATTTAAGGTACAGCCTAATCAGTCCAAATACGAGTGAAAAAGTCAACTACGAATTTTCACTTTCCTGAAATTCAAATCTAATTGAGAAATTTCCTTGTATTTGCATTAATTCATTAAAAATACTTTTATTAGAGATATATATTATTAGATTAGATATATCAGACCGAATAAGGAGAGAAGAAAGAAGAGACAATAAGATACACAAGGGGGAGGAGAAAAAGTCATCAACGAAGAATAATTTGGCCAATGAAGACGTGCAATTAGTTTTGTTTTCTATTATCTTTTATTTATCTTTTTTATGAACATGTATTGGTACCTTGGGATTATTTTTATTATCCTGGGATTATTTTGATACGTTTATTATGAACTAAATTTATATGACTTAGGTTTTTTATGAAATCCTAGTTTGAGATTATTGGTATTTTGATAAAAAGTACTATATGCAGTTTACAATTTTTTAATTCAAGTTTTTTCATGCTAATACTTGTTATTTTCTGCTCAACTTTAGTTGGTTAACAAGTTATCTATCATATTGAGAGGTTATTGCCAATTGACAAAATACTTGAATGATGCACGATTAAATCTGCTAATAATAAATTTTGTGATGGTATATACATATATTGTTATCATGAATAACTATATAAATTGGTGCTTAATTATATTTAGAAAAGTAAATTGACATATACATATGTTAATTTATTCGATAGGATTTACACCATAGTGATTCCGAGAGTAACCTATGACCATTGAATTTAATATTAATGAATGTTGAAATATTACATTGCTTTATTATCAAACTTAACATATTAGGGGGGAGTATTGACTCAGTATTTCAAATCTAAAACTTGTCCATATATGTTGTGCAAGACATGCATGTATAATAACAAGATTAAGTCATATTAACAGTCCTAAGATTAAGTTGTTTGATAATCAATATTTGTATTCTGTAATTGTATTCCTTGAGTCTGTAAAAATGTTAAGTAGATTAGACTGGGGGATTTTTCTGTGAACAGTTTCAAGCTAAGGAATAAACTTTGGAAGAAGATCAAGTCATGATCATGCCTCAGAGAAAAGATGTAGAAGCTTGGAGTTTAATAATGTTGTTCCATGAAAAATGTTCTAAGTTAAGATATCGACAAGTCATAGATCAAGATATATCGAGAAGTCATTCGAGAAGTCCAAAATGACTTATAGAGAAGTCTCATAGATATCGACAAGTCAAATGAATATGTTGAGAACCGGAGATATCGACAAGTCAAATGAAGATGTAGAGAACTGGAGATATCGACAAGTCAATTTCTCATATAGAGATCTCAGAGATATCGATAAGTCAAATTGTATATATAGAGATCTCAGAGATATCGACAAATCATTTCTACATGTAGAGATCTCAGAGATATCGACAAGCTTACATATAGAAAACTGGAGACCTCGACAAGTCAAATATACCTATAGAGAACTCAAGATATCGATAAGTTATTATACTTATCAATATGTCACTTTTTTATAGAACAAAAGGAGATCTCGACATACTATCTCAAATTCAGAATATAGACAAGTTCAAGATTTAAGATTATCAGTAAATAAATAATTCATTCACTGAATTGGAAAGTCCACAAAAGCAGCTTAAAGAATACAAGATCAAGGGCCAAGATTCACTGGACAAAGGGTGGTCACAAACTTGCAAGTTTCTGTACAGATTTGCTAACACCAGAAAAGGAAATAGATAAGGTTGCTTTAGAAATTGGTTTAGCACATTTTAGTTCAAGTTTTGTAAACCCGTGTTGCTAGTTTATAAAGCATGCACGGGTTCTTAGTTTAGAAGTAACAAATAGATCTAGAATTTCTTATATTCTCTCAAGATAGAAGTTGAGTTATTATTATTCAAGAACACAGATTTGTAGCAAGACAAACTTAATTAATACAATTAAGTGAGTTTTTGATATCATGTCTTGTGTGTTTTTACTGTCAAGCATTTTATTTCTACAATCTTAATCTGCTTTGTTCACCATTAATCCAAACAAGTTTAAGAAGCCAAATATAATTCAAGAAACACATTCACCTCCCCTCTGTATTATATTTCTTTGCATTCAATATCTAACAACTGGTACTAGAGCAAAATCTATAAGTAAATAGATAAAGATCTTGGAAGAATGAGCGCTAAGAAATTGACAAGCATCAAGATACCTGTTTTTGACAAGATCAACTATATACTATGGAAAAACAAAATGATGATGATCATAAGAATGTCCAACCCCATGTATATTCAGATTCTCAAGAATGGACCTTACATCCCTATGGAAAGAGTTTCTGAATCTACAGATGGAGACATGGTCATACCAGCACATTATGCACCCAAAGACCCCTTAACCTACACAGAGCCTGAAAAGGAAAAGGTTGTACTGGATAGTAGTTTATAACTCATATTAATTGAGTCTCTTGATAATATAATATACAACAACATTATCAACTGTGATTATATTAAACAAATTTGGGAGAAATTGAGATAATGTGTGAGGGAACATAAAAAGTTAAATCTAACCAAAGGAGGATCTTGATGTCACAGTATGAGGGTTTTATGGCTAAACTTAAGGAAAGTATAACTGATGTTTTTGAGAGATTCAACAAGTTGATAAATGACTTGTGGCTTCATGACAAATACTATGAAGCTAAAGAGGTCAACCTGAAATACTTGCTCACACTTCCTGGCCATTTGGAACATAAAATTTCTGCTATTAGAGAAGGAAGAGATTTAAGCAGAATGATACTGGAAGTCTTGTATGGAATCTTGAAGACCTATGAGCTGAAAATGTTATAAAGAAAGTCATTGAGAGCTGGTCAAGGACGTGTTGTTGATGGAACCCGTGCTTTAGTTGCCAATGACTGTAAGTCATCTGATGATGAACGAGAAGCTCAAACTCCAGTGGTTCAAACTGTTGAGCAAAAGAATAAAGAGCCACATAAGCAAGTCATACTGGAAATAGAAGATGATGAATTTTACACCCTTGATGAACTGGATGAGATGGAGCAGTCAATGGCTTACCTTGAAAGAAAATTCTCTAATATAAGGGTTAAGAATCCAAAGTTTTTCAAGAAAAAGGGTCAGACATTCAACAAAAATAGCAATTAGAAAGGAAAAACACAGTTCAACTCAGCTAGCAAAGGTGGCTACAGAACAGGATCTGTTGACACATCAAAGATAAGATGTTACAATTGTGATGAGTTAGGTCACTTTGCTACTGAGTGCAGGAAGCCAAAGAAGGTGAAGAAAGATAAAGCTTATTTAAAATTTGAAGCAAAGTATGAAGCTCTCTTTAGAAAGCAGCAGGGAAAGGTTTATATTGCAGAAGGCAAGAGTTGCGATAATACAAATGAAGATGATGACAATGAAGAATTTAGGAATTATGCTCTTATGGTACTAGAGAAAGGAGAATAATCTGCATCTAAATCAGAGGTACCAACTCTAACCACAATGATTTAAATGCAAGTCAATATAAAGCAACTGTTGCAAAGATAAGTGTAATAATGTTTCATATCTACACAAGCATGATGGCAGCTACTGAGGAAGTGAGTAGGCTGTCAAAGATTAATGAGAAGCTTGAGATAGAAAAATAAGAATTGGAACTGCAGCTTGTTAACCTTAAGACAGTCAAGCAAGAAAAATGAATATCTGAAGAATAAGCACAAGTGTGCTAGTGAAGTGCAGGTAGTGTTCAGAGAAAAATTGGAGAAGAATGATTTGAAGCTCAAATCATATAAAAATGCATCTTAGTTGGTTTGACAATATCATGAGAAAAATAAAACATGTGCTAACAAAGCTATTAGTTTAGACTATAAGGCATTGAATTCTCGTAAGAAAAGTGAAGCTCACAAGGGAAAAGAAGCAGTGAACCATGATGTTCTTGTAATGCCAAAAAAGTTAAAGCTTCTCTGTTCAAAGCTTGTGAGGTTGATTTCAGTGAAGTTGAGTTGGTCATCAAGCACGAAATTGCAGATGAAGATAATGAGAAGAATAATTCAGAAACCAGTCCTATTCCTGAAAATGAAAAGAAGCCTTTAGTAAACCAAACTGCAAAGACACCGACCAAGGAAGTCAAAACTGAGAATGCTGGAAAAAAGAAAAAGAATAGAAACAGAAAAATAGGTGTAAACAAGAGCAACAACTATTCCTATGTTGCAGATGCTCCAAGGAAGCAATGTCAAAAATGTGGCTCAATAAATCACCTAACTCACCTCTGTAGAAAGGTTGTTAGTGAGCTGAAAGTGGGAGCATGCAAATACAATGAGGCATGGCTGAAGATCCCTATTTATTCTATGACAAGTTTGATTGCATTCCTTGCAATATGAAGGTTATGACAAGCTGTCATAAATTGAGAAAGATCTCAAGGAAGTAAATATTGGATCTACAGTTAAAAGAATAATGTTAATCAAATAATGAATGATGTTCTTTTTGAAAGCTCAAACTCTACTTCTGCAACTTCTTTGGAAAAGAAGAAAGTACCCAACACTGTTTGGTTATCTAAACACACTTAATTCTCATTATGTGCAGGGAAAGGAGAATAAATTCATATGGATCATTGACAGTGGATGCTCCAGACAACAATTTGAGAAAATGGCTGGCCCATTGGTGACTTTTGGAGACAACAACAAAGGGTTCACAATGGGATATGGCAAGTTAATTTCTGGGAATGTTGTCATTGAAGATGTAACACTAGTTGTTGGTCTTGAAGTAAATCTTCTAAGTGTCAGCCAATTTACAGACAAAGGGCTCAAGGTGATATTTGACAAAGAAAACTACTCAATCACTAGCAAGAAAACTGGTGAAGTTGCTCTGAAAGGAGTAAGGAAAGAAAGCCTATTTGTTGCAGACCTAAATTCAGCAAACAAGGATGGAATTTGTTGCTTCTACAGTAAGGCATCAATTGAGAAAAGTAAGATGTGGCATAAGAAGCTCTCTCTCCTGAATTACAAAGCAATCAATACCCTGATGAAGAAGGAATAAGTGAGAGACATGCCATGGCCTACCCATGACATGGCCAAAACTCCCCATTTCTAGGTTGCGGTAAAACTGTCCCCTGCTGGACAGATTTAGTGTTTTCACACGTGCACCTAACCAAACGACCTAAAAACCTATAACAAACACCTAAAATCTGAAGTATACCCCTAGTACTAGCTTCTGGTGACTAGGGCCTCAAAGTGCATTACAATGACAAGGTCAATCTCACTCTAAACCTCATGGAACCAAACTGAAATTCTGTAGAATCTAATGTACCCCTTTTCACCATGTTTCCCACTTGACAAACCAAACCAAACATCAATCAAAACCCAAACCAAACCTCAACCAATGAAACCTACTGAACTAACACTCCCACACCCAATTTTGGCTTGGTGGAGATCATCCTTACCTAAGGTGCAATATAGCAAATCAAGAGTTAAATCAACACAGTAATTACAAGTCATCACTGATTCGAAATAACAACTTAAACCCTTCATATATATATAAACCAAAATAACATAACAAGGAGCACAAATAATAATCAATATCTTAACTCAACTGAAATTAGAGTTTATTAACAAAAATCAATCAAAATGAACAAGAACTTTCGAAAATTATGAGTTGAACCTATGCAAGCATGCTTTCGAATTTACAAGCCAAAAACAATATGGTTTCCATAATAATTTCATCATAAAATCAACATGCAAGCCTAGCATTAGCCATAACTAAAATTACCACTTAGCATGCAGAGAGGTTTATCAAATTTTTATCTCCAAATCGCTGCTATTTTCACATAAACATACAAAAATCAAACAAAGCAATAAAAACACCATCCATTCGGCTCCTAACAAGTCATAGACGAATGGATTAGGGTGAAAAACATTTGTATAAGTGTGACACACTCATGTCTAGCCATTCTCAACTCTATGATAATATATCTCATGGTGAAAGACTTAGATTCACTAGAATCAAAGGTGTTCACTTTGAGTTTAACAAAACACTACCACTACCATGCAAGATCAAAACATAGATTTTTCACCCTAAACTCTTTGGAATATTAATAAAAAATATATGGGAAGTAATATTACTTAAATGGAAGATGGATTTTGGAATGAAAAATGAAGAAAAAGGGGGTGGGGGCTTCAGCCAAGAGAGGCCGAGAGAGGGAGAGGGAGAAGAGAGATGAGGGTGGAGTAGAGTGAAGTGAGTGTGATTATGACAACTTGTACTTGATTTTTATGGTTTTGATTTGACTAAAAAGTAAATGGAATTGATAATTGAAAAGAGTAACCCTTAAGCAAGCTTGTGTCATTTTGCATGCAAGGATAAGGTAGTAATTTGGCTAGTAAAGTAGTAGTTAGTGGGGTTGGAATTTCCAAGTTTGCCCTTAACTTGTGTTGGGAGTAAAATGCATGCATGGACAACTAAGTAATCCACTATTTATACAAGGGAAAATAATACCCCTAAATATAATTAAGGGGCTAATTACACTCCTAATAAAAATATTTTGCCCCAATTTTTATAATTTTTGGGTATTAATAATGAATATTTAAATATCCAATAATACAAAATTAATGTCAAAAATTCCCAAAAATTGTGAATATTACAAAAATGCAAAGAAAAATGATGTATGATAATTTTATGATCATGTATAAATAAAAATGTGATTTTTGTGGGGTTTTTGGTACATGAAGGGGTCAGGAAAAGTCATTTTTCGCGAAAAAGGTAAATTTGTAAAACGTCTAGGGGTTCAGAATAGCGTATGGTATCGGGCATTTTTGGAAAAATAGGGCCAATGATTTTGTTTGAAATACGGGCTTTTAAAACATGGTTTTGAGCTGTACGGGTTTTGATATAAAATATATAACTTATGATAGAACACTCAATAAATATCCAAAACATGTTTGGATCAAAACAGACAACACGTAACACATATCAGTTAGGGTTTAATGACTCAACATATTTAATCACATAATAATACACATAATTTATCTCTATTATGATATAATACAAGCGTAATTTCTCGGTCGTTACATTCTCCCCCTTAACAGGATTTTGTCCTCAGAATCACACTATGCAAACAACTGAGGATACTTTTCTAACATTTCACTCTCGAGCTCCCAGGTTGATTCTTCAACCACTGGGTTTCTCCACAAAACTCTCACTAATGACACAGACTTATTTCTTAATACCCTCTCTTGTCGATCTAGAATTCATATCGGCTGTTCTACATACGAAAAATATGCCTGAAGTTCTATTGGTTCATACTCTATTACATGCCTTGTATCAGGGTTGTACTTCTTAAGTATAGATACATGAAATACGTTATGAATATGCTGTATATGGGGTGGTAAAGCTAACTCGTACACAACCTTCCTAATTTTCTTCAAAATTTCAAATGGTCCGAAATAGCGAGGTTTCAATTTGCCTTTGTTGCCAAACCTGGTTAGTCCCTTCCATGGTGATACCTTTAGCAATACATGCTCACCTTCCTGGTAGTCCATATCCTTTCTAGATAGATCTGCATATTTACGCTGTTGATTCTGCGCTGCTTCCAGTCACTTGCGGATAAGTTCTACTTTTTCCTTGGTCTACTGAATCAGTTCTGGACCTAGAATTTTACGTTCTTCCACTTCATCTCAACAGGTAGGTGATCTGCATTTTCTTCCATATAGAGCTTCATAAGGTGGCATCCCAATACTCGCTTGATAACTATTATTGTAAGAAAATTCCACTAGTGGTAAGTGCTCGTCCCAATTGCCTTCAAAGTCTATTGCGCATACACGTAGCATATCTTCGATTGTTTGAATTGTCCTTTCGCTTTGCCCGTCCGTTTGTGGATGATAAACAGTACTCATGTTCAACTTTGTTCCTAGAAATTCTTGGAATTGTCTCCAAAATCTTGAATTGAAACGGGGATCTCGATCCGATACAATTGATACGGGTACTCCATGACGCATTACGATTTCCTTGAGATATAAGTGCACTAACTTGTCCAGTGAAAATCTTTCGTTGATCGAAAGAAAATGTGATGATTTCATCAATCGATCAATGATAACCCAAATTGCATCGTGATTTGCTTTCGTCCTTGGAAGTCCCACTACAAAATCCATAGCTAAGTGTTCCCATTTCCATTCTGGAATATCTAGTGGCTGTAGTAGTCCGCTCGGGCGTTGATGTTCAGCTTTCACTCTTTGGCACGTATAACACTTGCTGACCCATTCCGCTATCTCTTTCTTCATATTCGGCCACCAAAAGTTTTCCTTCAAGTCTCTGTACATCTTTGTGCTTCCGGGATGAATCGAATATCTTGAACTATGAGCATCTTGTAAAATTTCCGCTTTCAATTCTGGTACGTTAGGTATCCAGATCCTTGAAGCAACACGAAAAATTCCTTTAGCATCTTTCTGACTGGTAATCACTTCTCCTGTCAAATTGTCGATATCCTGGTCCATTACCTCTTCCTGACACCTTCTTATTTTCTCCAATAGTTCTGGCTGAAAAGTCATAGCGTAAATCATTTCGGTAGAACTTTCTGGCACACGAACTTCAATCTTCAATTTATCGAATTCCTTGATTAAGTCCTCTGAAGACGTTAACAGGTTCAATCGTTCCTTTCGACTTAACGCATCTGCTACTACGTTGGCCTTTCCTGGATGATAATTGATTGAAACGTTGTAATCCTTGATTAATTCTAGCCAACGTCGTTGTCGCATGTTAAGTTCCTTCTGGGTAAAAATGTACTTCAAGCTTTTGTGATCTGTATAAATCTCACATCTTTCACCGTACATATAATGTCTCCAAAGCTTCAGTACGAACATAATAGCTGCTAGTTCGAGATCGTGCGTCAGATATTTTTGTTCATACAGCTTTAACTGTCTAGAAGCATATGCGATCATGTTGCCATGCTGCATCAAAACACATCCAAGTCCTCGATACGAAGCGTCGCTGTATATGACAAAGTCTCCTTGATCATCAGGTAAAACAAGCACAGGTGTGGTTACGAGTCGATTCTTCAATTCTTGGAAACTGGCTTCACATTTCTCGTTCCATTCGAACTTTTCATTCTTTCGCGTCAATTTCGTCAATGGTGTGGCTATCTTTGCAAAATCTTTAATGAATCTTCTGTAATAACCGGCTAATCCCAAGAAACTTCTGACTTCAGTTGGCATCTTTGGTCTTTCCAAATTTAAAATAGCTTCAATCTTTGCGGGATCCACTTGAATTCCTTCAATACTAATGATGTGTCCTAAAAACTGCACTTCCTTCAACCAAAATTCACATTTTAAAAATTTCGCATAAAGCTGCTCCTTTCGTAATATCTCCAGTGTCGTTCTTAAGTACGCTGCATGTTCTTCTTCCGTCTTTGAATAAATCAAGATGTCATCAATAAATACAATGATAAACTTATCCAGATACTTCTTGAATACTCGATTCATCAAATCCATAAACGCTGCAGGTGCATTCGTCAGTCCAAAAGCCATCACAAGAAATTCATAATGTCCGTACCTCGTTCTGAACGCTGTCTTTGGAATATCTTATGCCCTGATCTTTAACTGATGATAACCTGATCGTAAGTCAATTTTCGAAAACCATGCTGCTCCTTTTAGTTGATCAAATAAGTCGTCAATGCGAGGCAAAGGATATTTATTCTTGATAGTTAACTTGTTCAACTCACGATAATCAATACACAGTCACATGCTACCGTCTTTCTTTTTTACGAACAATACTGGTGCACCCCATGGGGATACACTTGGCCTTATAGTTCCTTTGTCGAGAAGTTCTTGCAACTGCTTTGCTAATTCCTTCATTTCAACGGGTGCCATTCGATATGGAGCTTTCGAAATTGGTTCAGTCCCTGGCGCCAAATCAATAGTGAACTCGATTTCTCGATCCGGTGGAAGTCCTGGAAGTTCATCTGGAAAGACATCGGGAAACTCACAAACTACATGAATATCTTCAATCTTCGGACTTTCTTTGTTAGTATCCAATACATAAGCTAATTAAGCTTGACATCCTTGGCGTAACAATCGTCTCGTCTGCATCATTGTTAGGAATTTCTGCTTTTGCTTCTCCCCTTTATATGTTACCGTTTTATTTTCTTCAGTTTGCAATTTCACTTTCTTATTTGCGCAATCGATCTGAGCATTATTACTAGCTAGCCAATCCTTTCCTAAAATAACATCAAACTCTCCTAACCTGAAATATATCAAATCAACTAAAAAATGACATCTCCCTATTTCAATATCACAATCTGGGCATACTCGATCTATCGTAACCTGATCATCATTTGCTAATTTTTTGACTAGCACTTCATCTAACCACTGAACCTCACAGTCTATCTTAGAGATAAAATCTTCAAAAATAAAAGATCTAGTAGCTCCTGAATCAATCAATACTTGAGCATTTACGGAATTCACAAGGAGCGTACCTGCAACCACATTCGGACTCTGTACTGCTTCCTTCATTGACATGTTGAAAGTCCTTGCCCTGGGCTGAATTTGGGGTGGTAGTGGAGGTAGAGGTAATGCTAAAACCCTTGGAATACTAGCGGCCATTGCAACTCCTCTGCAGTCCTTGGAAATATGTCCTTTTCTTCCACACTGGAAATAAGTGACCTCTGCTCTTCCCATCGGACATTCTCCAGAGTAGTGTCCCCTTCGCTTGCACTTGAAACACGTGATATTTGGCTTTTTGCAAATCCCCGTATGCTTTTTACCATATATTATGCAATCAGGTATAGGCGGTCGGATAAGTCTTTGCTGAGTTGAGGCAGGAAGTCGATTACCCATCCTCTGGTTATTTTGTTCTGGTCTCCTGGCATTTATTTTTCCCCGGGCTTGAAATCCCGGCCTTCTGTTAAAACAATTCTGGAAATTTCCTGGCCCCTTCTCTTTTTGAGCTGCTTCACTCTCCCCTTCAATGATCATGGCCTTCTGAACAATAGCCGTATAGGTCGTCAGCTCAAACACAGCTACCCTGCTACGAATCCATGGCTTCAGTCCCTGCTGGAATCTCTTGGCCCGCTTTTCATCCGTATCCACTTGCTCAGGAACAAATCTGGCCAATTCAGTGAACTTGGTCTCATAATCCGCGACCGATAAGTTGTCTTGTTTCAGCTCCATGAACTTGATCTCCATCTGGTTCTTCATAAAATGAGGGAAATATTTTTCCAGGAAAAGATCAGTGAATCTATCCCAGGTCACCACATCTTCTCCTTCCAAAGCTTTCTTCGATTCCCACTAGTAATTGGCTTCACCTTTTAGAAAGTAGCTGGCAAAATCCGTCTTCTGTTCTTCCTCAACTTTCACCAACGTAAAAGCCTTTTCCATTTCCTTCAGCCAAGCTCTCGCCTTTGTAGGATCCGTGGAACCGACAAATTCCGGAGGCTTTACCGCCTGAAATTGCTTGAAAGTGACTATAGGTGCTGCTGGTGATACTTGATGTCCTGGATGAGCGGCTTGCTGTAACATCTGTTGTTGGAACTGCTGCTGTTGCTGCTGCATTTGTTGTTGCATCATCAACATCTGCTGTTGCATGAGATGAAACATCTGATCCATTTGGTTATTATTGTTTTGGCCCTCGGTATTTTCGTTAGATGAGTTGGGTCGTGCTTTTCTTTTAGGTGTCATCTTTCTGATAATAAAACAAAGGGGTTCTCTCAATAACAATATACTAAACAGGTGTTATGGAATGGAAACAGTCTTTATAATATTAAAACAACGTTAAAACAGTTGATATGGGGAAAGAAAACAATTTATTAAATATCTAAATGAATAAAACAGTGCGATGTGTAAATAAATCTTTTTTTTAAGTACTTTTAAAAATTTTGAAAATATAAAGGGTACAACATGATTGTAAATAAAACAACATCTTTAAAATATGTAATGGTGAAACAATGAAATAAATGTAAATGCTTAAATGACTGGAAAATAAAGAAAACGTGAAAAGGTTCATCTTATATATATATAGGTAGGACACCAGCTGCAGGTGTCAATGCTTGATACAAAAGCCTATGATATGTCAGTCGTACTACTACTGCTATCAGTCAAAATTAGTAGCTACACTCATACAAACTAGTCATACAATACTATGCTGCCTCTATCTACAAAAATATACAAGATACAACACTCCTCAGTCTGCTAGTCTCAGAATCCTCGTGGCACATGGCTCAACGCCTCCTGCAATGCCTCTAACACTGCCTCAGTAAGTCTCATCGCCCTACGGTATCCTACCTCTGCACTCATATCCTGCTGCCTCAGATCAGTAAGCTGCTGAGAACTAACTCTATGAATCTGGCGTAGCCTCTCCCTCAATATGTAGTCTGGGTGAAGTGCTCGAACGGGACCCTCCGCCTGGGTCTCAAACAATCCAAGGATCTCTCTATACTGGTTCTGCCATCGAACCCTCTCCTCTCTCTCTACCTGAAAATGCTGATATGTAATTATATGATGCTCACGAAGATCCGTGCGGGAACCTCGAGAAGGTAATGGCCCATCTACTACTACCTCGTCCATGAACTCCGGCTGTGGAAACTGATATACCCCGGGAACAGGGGCATAGATAGCTAGCGGGGCTGGAAATAAGACAGGCTGCTCCATAGGTGCATACACTGGTGGCTCTGCCTCAGGCCCCATCAGTGGAATCTCTGGAATCTCGACTGGTGGCATAGGAATCTGGGGCTCTAGATCCTCCCACTGCGGAAGATCAATCATGTCAGGAATATCGAACATCGGGAACTCTAGTGGTGGAAAATCTGGTATCTCTGGCTCAAAATATGGAAAATAATCATCAAAATCTGGTACCTCTGGTGGAGGAGGTATCTCCGGTGCTGGTCCAGGTGGCAATGGTGGAGGTGGTGGCAATGGAGGAAAGATCTGCTCTGACACTGGAGCCACTACGGGTGCAATCACTGGATCCGTCTCGGTCCGCTCCGTAGACGATGATAAAGAAGCCATCTAATATACATAACAATAATAACACAAGAACAATCAAATCACAATCCTAAAACTCATAACTTCTAATCAAATAAACAAACAATCCTAACACTCTTACTTCTCTCCTATATGATCTTTCTATCTTATCTCAGTCATAATGTTCTTGTTTTTAAGGGTCAAAACCTAAGCTCTGATGCCAACTATAACACCCTCCAAATCCGGGGTATAGATTTGGAGCATTATTAATAACCACTACAAACTAAACCTGCACAAGCGGAATATAAATATGATAATTACCCTGAACTACTGCTACTCAGGATCTTTTAAGGTTAAGAGTTGAAAACAAGAACCACACACTAACTTTATTACAAATCTAAATAAAACAATCTGTCTCAAGAACTCTCTTTGTTACAAAACTTTATTCTATCTATATTCTCACCACACAACTTTTATTCAAACCACACAAAACTTTTATTCGACCCAACATTACTACTTATCCTGTTACACCTGATCTGGTAACTCAAAGCTCTCCTCGGGAATAGGAAGGAACACTCTTGGTATAAGAGGGTCCCGCTGCTTGACTCGCTTCTTGACTACGCGGGTCCTGATGGGTTTCATTCTCTACCTTAACTGTAAAACAATAGGAATAACAATAAAAAGGGATGAGCCAAAATTGCTCAACAAGCCTGCAATAATATATATGTATAGTATAAAGAGAGAAGAATAAGTGAACCAATAAGCTGCTGGTTTGAACAACCATTTGTATCTGTATAGGATAATAATTTGCCAATACTGGCGAGTACCAAATGAACAAGACTGGAAACAAGAACCTACATATGCACTAAAACCTGCTGATCAGTCAGGATACAGTGCGGATCTATACCCAACTGCATAGACCCAACCAACATAAGGAGTACTTAGGCAACTATGGCCTATTAATTAAAGGTCTGGGTAAAACCCAGTCCGCATTGTAACCATCCAGTCCAAAGCTTAGCATCCGGAATAATCGGAATGCTTTTAATGTATCCCAACATCAGGATATATCATAATATATGTAACAAGGGTAAGAATATTGGAATATGAATAGAGGATTCAATAAATTGGGAGAAATCAAGAATCGAAATAAAATAGAAACAAGATTCAATAATTATGTAACAGTGTATATGAACAAGAATTATCAAAGATAAATGATATGAGATAATGAGATATAATTCACTATTCTGAATTTAGAATAGGGGAAAACCTGCCTTGCGCGTACTTAACCTGGTTCAACTCACCACCTTCGGTCTCTAGCTTGCTCTGCCTTGCTGACACTGAACCAATCATAGAAAAATAATCGTTTAGATAACTTACTATATACGTGTATCTCGAATTGATACTACGCAATCCTATCAGTCTACCCATGCGTTTCTATCTGACTCGCATATATACACATATATAACTATATAGCACGTAAGGTTCACATAACCACGTAAAGCACATAGCACATAAAGCACATAATTGATTTTTAGACTTATAATTATTTTTAGAATCGATACTAGACTCATATTTATAATAACTAACCCTATCTGATTTTATTACAATTTTTCGGGATTTATTTGACTCGATTATACCCCTATTAGGGTCTATAAACCATTAACTAACACAATACCACTCTCTTCTGGAAGAAATTTTAACTTACAATTATTTTTATTGGATTCGTTTCATTTTTCTGAGTCTAGGGGTCCTCGCTTCGCTCAAATCGGACTAACGTTTTAATTATTATGAATTAAACAAGATTTAATTAATTAATAATTAATTATAAATAATTAATTATAATTAAATAATTCTTAATTACATCTTTAAATAATTAACTAATAATTATTGTATTTTAAAATAATTAATCCCTAATTATTAGGATTAATTACAATTTATTACAATCATTTACAAATTAATAATACTTACTCGATCAGATCGATTATTTACAAATAATCAATCGATACAATTAACTGATACGTTATTTATCGAATAAACACTAATTACTCGAATTATAATCTAATTCAACGATTAAGTACTCGAATAAATACGTGCTACTCGCAATTCTCGAATAACTATTGAATCGCTACTATACCTATACGATTAATTAATCAATTAATTAACTGTATTTAATTATTTGAAACGAATAATTATTACGATATCCTTCGAATAAATTCTTGCTCGAATAATAATTCTCATTATCGAATCACTACTCGTATGAATACGAGTTACTCGTAATATTAACTAATTATCGGATTATTAATCATATTATTTAATCCTTATTTATTAATTAATTACCTAATTATTAATTAATTAACTAATTATTAATTAATTAGATAACTAATAAATAATTAGATAAATAATTAAATAATTAATTGAATAATTAAATTCAAATTTATAATTTAATAAAATAATTTAGAAATTAATTATAATATTTTTCAAAATTTAAAACTGATTTTTATTTACTTTTTAGAATTACTAAAACTAATTTCTGATTTTAGAAAAATAAAATAAAAATAAAAAACCAGAAACATGAAAACAGAAACAGGGTTAGGTTTATATGGATCAACTCCGGGTCAAATAAAAACCCAACCGGGCCGGGTCCGGTTTGGCAAGAACACCCATCGGTGTTCTTCACGTTTCCAGAACCCGGTGAAGTTCCGGCCACCGGAGCCCAACTCTGGCGATACCAATTCCTGACCAAAAACCGTGTGGTTCGACTCGTTCCTGCTGCAAATCAATTCCTCACCATCCCAGCCATTCATCCCTGCCATTCTTTTCCTCCCCTGTCGCCTGTGTCATCTTTCCCGGCGAAAACCGATCCAAAACCGGCGACCTTTGACTCCATGGCCAGCGAAGTCGTTTTTGACAAATACAAAACCAAACAACGTGATTCCGGTGTCAAATTAAAGCTACAGAGTTCTACAATTACTTTCTAACATCAATCACGAGCAAAAACATATATAAATCTAGAAAAACGAAATCAAAAATAGTTAAACTCAGGAACTCGACATATCGATTCAGGGTTGTAAAATCACAATAAAAATACCTGATTAGTCCTAAGACTACAACGAAACTAACTACATCAACCAAACAATCAAACGATTACTTAAACTCAAAAATCGAATTCATACCAAGAACATCAAAAATTCGATTTTAAAATTTAACCAACCTCAGTTGATGTTGTTGGTATCAATAGATTCGTCTCTTTGAGAGGATTAATTTGGTTACTCGAGCAAAATCAGAGGTTCATCGAATCGTTTGCAATCACCGTTTGATCTTCAAGCTTCTTCAAGAACACAACTCTCACCCACACTTTCTAATTTAATTTTTCTGATTTTTTTTTATATTTAATCAATAATTAATTAATAATTAATCCACTATTTATACTAGGGAAAATAATACCCCTAAATAAAATTAATGGGCTAATTACACTCCTAATAAAAATATTTGGCCCCAATTTTTATAATTTTTGGGTATTAATAATGAATTTTTAAATATCCAATAATACAAAATTAATGTCAAAAATTACAAAAAATTGTGAATATTACAAAAATGCAAAGAAAAATGATGTATGATAATTTTATGATCATGTAAAAATAAAAATGTGATTTTTGTGGGGTTTTTGGTACCCGAAGGGGTCCGGAAAAGTCGTTTTCGTGAAAAAGGTAAATTTGTAAAACGTCTAGGGGTTCAGAATAGCGACATGGTATAGGGCATTTTTGGCAAAATAGGGCCAATGATTTTGTTTGAAATACGGGCTTTTAAAACATGGTTTTGAGTTGTACGGGGTTTGATATAAAATATATAACTTACGATAGAACACTCAATAAATATCCAAAACACGTTTGGATCAAAACAGACAACACGTAACACATAGCAGTTAGGGTTTAATGATTCAACACATTTAATCACATAATAATACACATAATTTATCTCTATTATGATATAATACAAGCGTAATTTCTCGGTCGTTACAGTCAATCTTTGTAATCATAAATCTCGAATGTAACTCGAGTTATTCTTGTGAGTTCATTAGATTAGTTTTACTTTCAATCATTTAATGTAATTGAAGACTCAAGAAGGCTATCCAATGGAGGTGATTCAAAGAAGAATATGAGGCATACATGAAGTCTAAACAAAGAAGAAGACTTATGTAATAAATAGTTGTATTTATTTCCATCATCACCACATTAGATTGACCTTGATCTTTATCATGAGCTTGATAAAGATCACATAGGATGGGGCAATAACCAAACACATTTACTTTATTGCACTTTACATATTGATGTATAAATGTATGTATAGAATAGTTAATGATGCATGATTTAATTAGATTAATCATGCATGAATGTATGTATTAGATACGTCACACATGCCATGCCTAAACAAGATAAAATCTGTAACGACTCAAGATTTTAAAATTTACAAACGATTATGAGATTCTCGTTTTTATGAAACACGGAATGAAATATGAATCTTCTTTATTTCCGACATGGGGTGATTTTGTCAACAACGGGTTCATAGAACTTGTAAGGCTGTGGGTTTTAAGCGAGACCGATGTGACTCCTCCACTACCTGGAAATCAAACCATTGACGAGTATTGATTTGAAGTATTTTATTCAAGGAAAAATTGGGAATCTCTTAATGATGGGATCATGATCGTTATAATACTAACAAAACCCTAATGTTTATATTAAGTTATTTAGATGCCTTCCAATATGTCCAACGCGTTAACCCCTAGATCGATAAGGAGTGGGTTTGCCAGAGTGAAGTACTCCCATCTATCGTGGGACAGCGTGTTGAAGTATATGATACCTTTTAGACCTTTGGGTTTTAACTAAACTAAGTTACCACAATAGGATTGTGAACTTAGAGTCATAGAGTTTGGTGAGATTTATTGGATAAATAAGAATAAATGTTGTTCCACTAAACTATCCAAGAGTTATATAGTTGATATAATTGACAAATGTTGTCTACCTTATTGAATCATGTTTTAGGAGTAAAGCCAAAGCTGAACTAAAACGTTGTGAAAATTTGGATCCTTACTCACTAGAAAGTATATAGAAGATACTCTTTCCAAATTAATAGTTAGGGCTATTAATTTGATAAAATAGTGGGAGATATATATTTTGAATACTATGAATAATAACTTGAACATAATTTAATAATTATCTGTAAACTAATTTATCTTATGCATTTTAAACATTATAGATATCAAATGGCAATCAATTTAAACAACTTCTCTGTGCGATCAGTCCTTGAGAAGGACAAGCTGACAGGAACAAACTTCCTTGACTTGCAGAGGAACTTGAGGATTTTCCTCAAACAAGAGCGCAAGCTCTATGTCATAGATATCCCTCGCCCTGCACCTCTCCCTGAAGGAGCATCCCGTGCTCAATATAATGTTTATCAGAAACATATCGATGATGACACGGATGTTCAATGTCTCATGTTAGCGACTATGAGTGCTGAACTTCAGAAATAACATGAGAATATGGATTCTTATGATATGATTGAGCAACTTAAACGTATATTTGAAGAACAGGCTCGTCAGGAGAGTTTTGATACTTTCAAATCGTTGCATGCATGTAAGCAGGGAGAACGTGATCTGGTTGGACCGCATGTTCTAAGGATGATTGGCTATATTGAGTACCTTGCCAAGTTGGGTGCCCCGATTGCTGTGGAGCACCAGATTGACCTAATTTTGCAATCTTTAAACAGCATATATTCTCAATTTGTGATGAATTACAATATGAATGAGATAGATAAGAACCTCACCGAACTATTGGCTATGTTGAAAACTGCTGAGACCAATGTTCAGAAGGCATCCCCTGCTCCCATGTTGATGGTGAATGTAACACCCCCAGATCCGGGGTCAGGGATCCGGGTCGTCGCGGTCTTTCTTTCCACAATATCACTTCACTTAATTAATAATAAATAACCTTATGCTGTGACCCCACACTAACACACACCACAACCCGTTATAGTCTCAGAGATGAAATTGAAATAAGTACAAGTCCTTGAATCCACAATTAAAAGTTATTACAACCCAAAATAATTACTTGATAAATTTACAGTTAATTGCCATTATCTGCCACAAGTTATAATTATACATAATTGATTCTCAAAAGTAGAATGCCTGATCTACCAATAGATCTACCTCTGCAGCTATAGCAGCTACAACATCAATGGGAAGACGCGGGACGCTTCCCATGCGCTTGCGCTGGGTCTGCTGGAGTTTGGCCATCTTTCCTAACTGTTGTTGCGTGATGAAGAAATAAAGCAAGAGTGAGCCTTACAGCTCGCAAGATAATATATAGTGATAACAATAATACAAGTATCTAAATGGATACTTACTAGAATTCTTTATCATGTGTAAGGTAATTACTTAGTGGATATAAGTTTTAAAAGAAGATGAAGTTCCCAATTACTTCACTATACTTATACCATTTTTAGAAATCTACTTGAACTACTACTGTTCAAAGTATAATAAGATTCACGAGGTCATCCCATAGATGAGACCACAAATAAAACTTGAAAATATTTGATCTTTGAAATATTTGAAAAGAAATGAAGTTACGAGATACTTCATTCAATGGATACACCAATAAAACTGTTTGACCTTGTTAATGCTTCGGCAACCACCCATTAGTAGCCTTTCGATCGAAATGCTACGGGTAGTGTTGCAGAATTATCCAAATGGATGATGAACTCATTACGGGAGTTTGCCGTGCCAGGAAGACCACTTACGATGATCAGTCGTAGTAGTACAACCCCACCATTTTCTACATGTAGAGGAGAACCTGTCGCATTTACTTGTCAACCGAACACTGAACTCCTAAGGAATGGACCGCCTTAGCGGAACTTCCAGGCCATTTGGGCCAATATAATAAGGCTGGGCCGGCGCTACTCGATCACTTACGCCACTCCTAGTTCAGATGAAATCCATGACTCTGAAACGTAAAGCTCGTCCCCACTTTCCCCAAGTAGAAACTTGTTGATACGGCTCCACCAAGAAGTCGTATCTAGTTGGAAAGGAAAACTCACCGATATTTCCCAGGCGATGCCTGTTAATGGATTAACTTGTTCCAAGAATTTTACTTCCCGAGTGTTGGGTAAGTAATCAAAAACTCTTTTATTAAAACAAGAACCTTGTTGCGAATATAAAATACACCACAGAGCCGGATCCCTCAGATTTTGAGCGAGTATTTAAATCCCCTTCGAAAGGAAGATCTTAAATATAAAAAAATGAGTTTTGGGATCCGCCCTAACCTTTAAAAATCATTTTGAAGACTCGAAAACATTTTTAAGAATGTTTAGAGTAATGCTGATTTAGTAAAGTAAATCAGTCTCAATATAAAGAAATATCTGAATATTATTATTTAAATAATATTCCCATAAAGAGTAATTGAGGTAGAAGTTGAAAAACTTATACTTAAAATGAATAGTAAATAATCAAAGATATATTTATACGAAAGTAATATCTTTATTTGAATATCAAAAATAAGTTTGATTATCGAACATTATTCTTTAATAAATAAAGAATACTAATAAATAAAATGCGGGGTCATAATACCTCGAATGAATATTATAAATAATATTCATTAAATAAAATAAAGGAGTCATACATCTTCAAATGAATATTCAAGTAATATTCAATAAATAATATAAAGGAGTCATAAGTCCTCGAATGAATATTCAAGATAATATTCATTAATAAAATAAAGTTATCGAATAAACCTTATTCGATTAATAGTTTTGAAAACTATAACCATATATATATATAAATATATATATATATATATATATCAAATCTACTCGGGGTCCTCAACTCCCGGTTTTAGAAAATATTTTCACCTTTGGGTCCCTATACTAAGGGTATATGCAAATTACCGCTATTCTCTAGCATAGGTATTATCAACTGAATCAACAGATATATATAGCAAGAATACGAAACAGGCATGCATATGTACCATATCACATGCTACAATATATCGCAATAATTTGCTAATAACAAATATGCATTTATCGCAAGATCATGCATATACACATATACATCACAACAACAGTTATAACGGGTAGAAAACTTGCCTGAGCGAGTGGGGGTGATAAAAGGCTCGGGACGAGTCTGGTAACCTATAAACAACAAGTAAGTTGGAATTAAACCAAAGTCACATGTAAATCTATACTTTAACCAACTTAGACTCTAATGCTCGTTTTGCGCTCACTGATTCTCTTAGGTCACTCGAGTACCCTCGGCTCCACCATTTTTAATAAATTAATCATTACGAGTTTTAAGGCGATTCTTTCACGAGTGTCTTACCAACTGACTAACACTCTTACCATAATTGTTTCATACACTAATTAACCCTTTTTGGTCTTTAACCTATGTTTCAAAGTAAGGCGAGGGGAAAAGTTTCGTTCGCGAAACGCCGTTATTTAAAACGGTCGTTTCTCCTAAACCGTACATCGGAATCAAACGAACTACATATCAAAACGAAGCTCGTAACATGACTATCTAAACATGGCAATGGTCAACATCTAGCAAGGGGTTCTCGGGTCCTAATGTTATGAACAAAAGCAGTCTAAAGTAAATCGGACATTACGACGGCTATGTTTACGCAATTTCCCAAATTTAAACCATTCCAAAACCATCACAATTCAACCCCAATTCACAACCCAATCAAACCTCCATCTAAACTACATTACAACAGCCCCAAATCAACTCATTATAATCAATCTACTTAATCCAAAAACTTGAATTTAAACTATACTACATTCTTTAACCAAATCTTAAGATTTCAACAAATCAATCACCACCATTCCAACCCAAACTCTTAAACAAACAAGTTTCAAGCTACTCTTTACCCTCACAACCATAATCAACCTAATATACAAATTAAAGCTAGGGTTTGGAGATGGTATACCTTCCTTGAAGTGGTGTGAGTAGCTAGGAAGCCTTAGGAAGCCTTGAGGAGTCTTAGGAAAGCTTGGATCTTAAAGGAAAAACAAGAAAATCAAGTTAAAATTCTTGAAGTCACTATTCATTGTCTTCTTCATTGATTTCTTAAAGAAGATTGAGAGAGAATTGAAGGCTTAAACTCATAAGATAGCCATAACTATGCATAAGGATGACTAGGGAATTATCTTACCAATTTAGGAAGCCTTGATCTTGAGTTTTGAATTTTCTTTCTCTTTGAAATAGTAAAAAGCCGAGAGCATGAAGAAAATAAAATGCCTTGTGTTCTTGTTTTGATGAAAAATGAATTGTTTGGCTTGGTTGGTTGAATATTTGATTTGTTTTTGGTTAATTACCAATTTAACCTTGATTTTTGTGTGGTTAATATTCCACCACATTTCCTTCCCTCTTATGTCATTCTTGCATCACTTTATGATGTCATCATCCCTCCTTTGTCCTCTTTCTATTGGTTGGATGACATCATCCCCACTAATCTCTTTGATTAACTTCCTAATTGTTTGCCTAATGACCGCTGATCTGTTATACGGTTCGCTTAACTTTCGTTTTCGTTTATCGTTTGAGGGATCATACCCGGGATCTTATTACTTAGGTTCCCTTAACCTTTCTCAATATATTATATTCCTTTTATGATCCTCTCTTATAATCCTTTAATTTAAATCCTTTTTATCCTGTTACCTTATACTCAATTCTTTCCGTATCTAATGGATTTCTGGGAAAAATCAAAGTGTTCAGAATTGGATTCTGATGATCTTTACATACACTTATATACCATGTAGAGTACTAATAAAATCTCAGAATATCCATAACAGAACCCCTACATAGTGTGGCATGAAAAGTTTTCTCATTCAGCTAAAACACTATTCACAAGGGTTACAAAAAGTTCAAAATTTTGGGGGTTATTACAGTCTCTCCTCCTTAAAAGGATTCCGTCCCGGAATCAAATAGAAAACAAATGGGGGTACTTTTCTAGCATTGCGCTCTCTAGTTCCCAAGTTGATTCTTCCACATTATGATTCTGCCATAGTACTCTGACTAGCTTGATCACTTTGTTCCGAAGCACCTGCTCCTTCTTATCTATAATCCTTACTGGCTTCTCCACGTACGTCAGATCTGGTTGCATATCCACCTGCTCGTACTCCACTATGTGTCTGGCATCCCGATGATACTTCCTTAGCATTGACACATGGAACATATTATGAACTTGTTGCAAGTTAGGGGGTAAGGCTTGCTCGTAAGCTAACTTTCCAATCCGTCTTAATATCTCAAAAGGTCCAATGTATCTTGGGCTTAGTTTTCCTTTCTTTCCAAATCTCATTAATCCCTTCCAAGGGGATACCTTTAGCAGTACTAAGTCCCCGACTTCATATTCCTTGTCCTTTCGGGCTAGGTCTGCATATTTCTTCTGTTTGTCTTGGGTTGCTACAAGCCGTCCTCTGATAAGATCCACTATGTCTTTGGTCCTTTGGACCACTTCGGGTCCGAGCATCTTCCGCTCTCCTACTTCATCCCAGTATAAGGGAGATCGACACCTTCTTCCGTACAGGGCCACATAAGGCGGCATTCCGATGCTAGCATGAAAGCTATTGTTATAAGAAAACTCGATCAACGACAAGTGATCATCCCAACTTCCTTTAAGGTCTATTGCACAGACTCTCAACATATCCTCTAGTGTCTGGATGGTCCTTTCACTCTGCCCATCCGTCTGGGGATGGTACGCGGTACTCATATTTAACTTGGTCCCCGCACATTCTTGAAAGCTCCTCCAAAATCTGGAGTTGAATCTGGGGTCTCGGTCTGAGACAATGGACGCTGGGACTCCATGTCGCGTCACTATTTCCTTAAGGTAAATGTCCACCAGTCTATCGACTGTGTATCTCTCATTGATAGGAATGAAATGGGCTGACTTTGTCAGTCGGTCGATAATTACCCATATGGCGTCATGATTGGCTTTCGTCCTTGGCAAGCCTACAACAAAATCCATCGCTATCTGTTCCCATTTCCACTCGGGAATCTCCAGGGGGCGTAAAAGTCCACTGGGTCTCTGGTGCTCTGCCTTTACCCTTTGGCAAGTCAAACATTTGTTTACCCATTCTGCTACGTCCCTCTTCATGTTGGGCCACCAGAAATATTCCTTCAAATCCCTATACATCTTGGTACTTCCCGGGTGAATGGAATACCTTGAACTATGGCTTTCATCCAAAATCTCATCTTTAAGCTCTTGAATGTTCGGAACCCAAATCCGGTAGGAGTACCTCATTATCCCTTTATCATCTTTCTCCATATGGATCTCCTCTCCAGTCATTGACTTTTTGCCTTCATTCATTATTTTCTCTTGGTACAATCGGATCTTTTCCAATAACTCTGGCTGCATTGAGATCTCAAAAAGCTTTTCAGTTCCGGTTCCGGTTACCTTTACTTCTATTTCCATTCTCTCAAAATCCCTTATCAATTCTTCTGAAGTCGTTATCATTCTGAGTCTTTCATTTCTACTAAGGGCGTCAGCCACCGCATTGGCTTTCCCCGGATGATAGAAAATCTCACAATCATAGTCCTTGATTAGTTCTAACCATCTCCTCTGGCGCATGTTGAGCTCTTTCTGCGTAAATATGTACTTGAGGCTCTTATGGTCTGTGAAAATCTCGCACTTCTCTCCATACAAGTAGTGCCTCCAAATTTTTAAGGCAAATACTACTGTCGCGAGCTCAAGGTCAAGAGTAGGATATCTAATCTCGTATTCCTTCAGTTATCTTGACGCATACGCAATCACCTCACCGTACTGCATAAGCACACATCCTAATCCTTTGTACGACGCGTCATTATATATCACAAAATCTCCTTTTCCGTCCGGTAATGCCAACACCGGGGCCGTTACTAACCTTTTCTTTAATTCCTGAAAACTGTTCTCGCATTTCTCCGTCCATTCAAACTTATCTGTCTTACGAGTAAGTCGTGTCAAAGGGGCTGTGATCTTCGCAAAGTCCTGTACAAATCTACGATAGTAGCCGGCCAATCCTATGAAACTCCTTACCTCTGTAGGTGTGGTTGGCCTTTCCCAATTTGAGACCGCCTCTATCTTGGAGGGGTCGACCAATACTCCTTTTTTATTGATCACATGTCCTAAAAACTGTACTTCATTCCGTCATAATTCACACTTCGAGAATTTGGCAAATAACTGTTCCTCTCTGAGTATTCCTAGAGCTGTCCTCAAATGCTCTGCATGTTCTGTCTCAGTCCTCGAGTAAATCAAAATATCATCGATAAAAACTATCACACACTTGTCCAAGTGTTTCTTAAATACTCTATTCATTAAATCCATGAAAGCCGCTGGGGCGTTGGTTAATCCAAAGGACATTACCAAGAACTCATAATGCCCATACCTGGTACGGAACACTGTTTTGGGAATATCTTCGGGTTTAATCTTTAGTTGGTGATATCCAGTTCTCAGGTCAATCTTGGAAAAATAAACAGCATCCTTTAGCTGGTCGAACAGATCATCTATTCTAGGTAATGGGTACCTGTTCTTTATGGTTAGCTTGTTCAACTCTCGATAGTCGATGCACAGCCTCATGCTCCCATCTTTCTTCTTAACAAATAAAACTGGTGCTCCCCACGGAGACACACTAGGTCTTATCATACCCTTATCCAAGAGTTCCTGTAATTGGATAGCTAATTCCTTCATTTCTAACGGGGCTAACCGGTAAGGTGCTTTTGAAACTGGCGCCGTCCGGGGAGCCAATTCAATAGCAAATTCAATCACTCTATCGGGTGGTAATCCCGGAAGGTCTTATGGGAATACATCTTCAAATTCGTTGACTACTGGAATATCTTGTAAGTTGGGCACCTCCTTCTACGTGTCCACCACATAGGCTAGGTAGGCCTCATTTCCTTTTCGTAGCATCCTTCTGGCCTGGGCCATAGTCAAAAATTTCTGCGTCTGCCTTTTTCCTCTAAATATAACTTCTTTCTTTCCTGGGATATTTAACTTAACTTTCTTCCCTTTACAGTCTATCTGAGCATCATTGCTAGATAGCCAGTCCATTCCCAAAATTACATCAAACTCCCCTAATTTAAAAGGAATCAGATCAACACTAAAAGATTGCTCCCCTATGCCTATCTCACAGGCGGGGTGAATCTGGTTAACAGGAATAATCTCATGATTGGCTATTTCTACTTGTAAGGGTTCTATCAAGGGTTCAGCCTTAAGTCTTAACTTACGTGCAAGGTCCTTTAATATAAAAGATTTAGTTGCTCCCGAATCAAATAAAACGTTTGCACTGACTGAATTTAGAGAAAGGGTACCTACTATCACATCTGAATCTTTCATAGCATCCTGGACTGTCATGTTGAAAGTCCTTGCAGTAGGTGGCTTATTGGAGGCAGCTCTGCTGGCTCCTGAAGCTGCTGGTTTGTTCATTGGGCATTCCCTCTTCCAATGACCCGGGCGTCCACACTGATGACAATTGGTGGTTGGAATGACGGCAGGGGCTGACGAAGGGTTGTGAGAATAGTGGCCCACTTTCCCACACTTAAAGCAGGTTACTGGCTTTCCCTTACATTCCCCAGAATGCATTTTTCCACAAGTGTTACAGGCTGGCAATGGGGGTCGAGACTAGTTGGAATAGGACATTCTTGACTTCTGGCCGCTCTGGCTCACATTCATGCTCATTGGCCGCTTAAACCCAGTGTTCCTTCCCGGTAGGGACACTGCTCCTCGATTAAATCTAGTTGGGAAGCTCCTTCCTGTGGAACCTCCACCCATGCTCATACTTTTCCTCTTTATTCCCTTCTTCTCCCTTTCCTTCTGCATCTGTTCACTTCCGGCTTCTACAATCGTTGCCTTTTGCACCAGAGTGGCATAATCCGTAAGCTCAAGGATTGCCACCCTATTCTGAATCCACGGTTTCAGTCCCTGCTGAAACCTCCTAGCTTTCTTTTCCTCGGTGCTCACAAACTCCGGCACAAACCTTGATAACTCAGTAAATTTCGCTTCATACTCTGCTACAGACAAGTTATTCTGCTTTAGCTCCAAGAACTTGAGCTCCATCTGGTTTTCCATAAACCTCGGAAAATACTTTCCCAGAAATAACTGACTGAACCTCTCCCAGGTTATGATAGCATCTGTCTCCATGTTTTTCTTGGCCTCCCACCAGTAGTTAGCCTCTCCTTTCAGAAGGTAGGTAGCAAATACAGTCTTCTGTGCCTCATCGGTACTCAGAATCTCAAAGGATTTCTCCATTTCCTTTAACCATGCCCTTGCCTCAACTGGGTCGGCTGATCCGTGGAACTCAGGGGGCTTAAGGGACTTAAAAGCCCTGAAAGAGTTTGCCACATCATTGTTATTTCCTTGAGGGGGTGGGTTGGGTTGACGTTCCAAGTTCTGCCTTAGGAGTTGCATGAACTGGCCCATGGGATCCATGCCTGGGTTTGGTACTGGTTGCTCAACCTCAGTTTCTCCTTCTTCAGCCTCTATCTCAAATCCCTCAACATCATATGTTTCCTCTTCCTCTTCATACAGGGAGTCATCCTGTTCCACATAATCCTCATCTTCCTCTTCACTGTGTTCCTGGTTTCTATTGTCCTGATTATGGCTTCCCTGGTCCTCAGATCCAGGGTTCGCCCTAGTTCCAATCTTTCTTGGCGGCATGATACTGATAATAAAAAAAAATTATTGGGAAATTCAACGTTAGGTCACAATCAAACACAACATTGTGTCTTGCACAATTTTATAATGGGGAGAATGTATCTCGCAATTTTATTATTTTATGACAGTTCTAATACGAAGTGCAGTAATAATAATGATAAAAACAGTGATCTCGTCACTAAGGAACTGAACCGAAAGGAAACAAATATATACATAGTGCGAGAAATACATAGTTTGATCTGGTCAAAAGTACAACAGTGCTACAGCCATCTGTCCCAAAAGTGATACACAAGAGTCTATCTGTCTAGTCAGAAAAAGGGATGCTATATATAAGTCACTATCCCGGAAAATTGGCTCTTACTAAGGCCTCGGCTAACTAGACAACTAGACTATTCCATCGTCAATCCTGAATCACACACCGGAGCGGGTCAGCTCCCATACCCTTTCCATCACACGACGAAAGATATAGTCGGCCTGCCGCCTGGAGATCCTACCATGCCTGTCCCCCTGGAGAGATCTGAGTCTCGCTCGGGACGTGAGCTCTATCCCCATAAGCTCCCTCCTCAAGGATCGGGGTATAGAAGCCCTAGTCTCATAAGCTCGGGTACGCCTGCCCGCCCTCTCCGCATCCAACTCCCTCCTGGCCTCATCCAGTCGGGCCTCGGCAACAGCCACTCGGGTCCTCAGTACATCCTGAATATAGCCGTGGGCTAACGAAGACTGCCAGTGGGCAGGGTCAAGAGGTGGTGAATCCGAAGCCGCTGGGGGTGCCTCCTCAGTCTTCCTAGGCTCGGAAGTATGGGTCTCTGAGCTGTCATCATAAGGGATCCAAGATAGTGGTGGAGGGGTAGGAGCTCTGACCACCGGAAGTGTGGGTAAAGGGGTACCAGCATACACTACCATAGGTCCGACACGCTCCTCAGCTACTGGGACCTCATCCGGGTCCTCCTCATCTGGAATAGCAATGACCTCTGTCTCTGACTCCTCTGAGGGGTCCTCCTCATCTAAAATAGCAATGACCTCCGTATCTGACTCCTCTGAGGCGTCCTCCTCATCCTCCTCCATCTCAGGCTCCTCCTGATCCTCAACATCTAGCAGTGCCTCATCATGCTCATGCTCGAACATCTCAGGGTCCTCTATCTCAGGCGCCTACACATTAAATGAGCTAAGTTACTATCATGATACTTATAAGGGTTCCCGTAAGGGTTTTAACTGTCAGCACTACTTTAAGTAGTCCGACCATGAACTTGGCAAAAGTTCTTATTATCTTTGTGAGTTTATTATTATATCGTCGCATCATCTCTGAGGTTTATAACGCTTAGCTCTGATACCATTTCTGTAACACCCCCAGATCCGGGGTCAGGGATCCGGGTCGTCACGGTCTTTCTTTCCACAATATTACTTCACTTAATTAATAATAAATAACCATATGATGTGACCCCACACTAACACACACCACAACCCGTTATAGTCTCAGAGATGAAATTGAAATAAGTACAAGTCCTTGAATCCACAATTAAAAGTTATTACAACCCAAAATGATTACTTGATAAATTTACAGTTAATTGCCATTATCTGCCACAAGTTATAATTATACATAATTGATTCTCAAAAGTAGAATGACTGATCTACCAATAGATCTACCTCTGCAGCTATAGCAGCTACAACATCAACGGGAAGACGCGGGACGCTTCCCACGCGCTTGCGCTGGGTCTGCTGGAGTCTGGCCATCTTTCCTAACTTTTGTTGTGTGATGAAGAAATAAAGCAAGAGTGAGCCTTACAGCTCGCAAGATAATACATAGTGATAACAATAATACAAGTATCTAAATGGATACTTACTAGAATTCTTTATCATGTGTAAGGTAATTACTTACTGGATATAAGTTTTAAAAGAAGATGAAGTTACCAATTACTTCACTATACTTATACCATTTTTAGAAATCTACTTGAACTACTACTGTTCAAAGTATAATAAGATTCACGAGGTCATCCCATAGATGAGACCACAAATAAAACTTGAAAATATTTGATCTTTGAAATATTTTGAAAAGAAATGAAGTTACGAGATACTTCATTCAATGGATACACCAATAAAACTGTTTGACCCTGTCAATGCTTCGGCAACCACCCATTAGTAGCCTTTCGATCGAAATGCTATGGGTAGTGTTGCAGAATTATCCAATTGGATGATGAACTCATTACGGGAGTTTGCCGCGCCAGGAAGACCACTTACGATGATCAGTCGTAGTAGTACAACCCCACCATTTTCTACATGTAGAGGAGAACCTGTCGGATTTACTTGTCAACCGAACACTGAACTCCTAAGGAATGGACCGCCTTAGCGGAACTTCCAGGCCATTTGGGCCAATATAATAAGGCTGGGCCGGCGCTACTCGACCACTTACGCCACTCCTAGTTCAAATAAAATCCATGACTCTGAAACGTAAAGCTCGTCCCCACTTTCCCCAAGTAGAAACTTGTTGATACGGCTCCACCAAGAAGTCGTATCTAGTTGGAAAGGAAAACTCACCGATATTTCCCAGGCGATGCTTGTTAATGGATTAACTTGTTCCAAGAATTTTACTTCCCGAGTGTTGGGTAAGTAATCAAAAACTCTTTTATCAAAACAACAACCTTGTTGCGAATATAAAATACACCACAGAGCCGGATCCCTCAGGTTTTGAGCGAGTATTTAAATCCCCTTCGAAAGGAAGATCTTAAATATAAAAAAATGAGTTTTGGGATCCGCCCTAACCTTCAAAAATCATTTTGAAGACTCGAAAACATTTTTAAGAATGTTTAGAGTAATGCTGATTTAGTAAAGTAAATCAGTCTCAATATAAAGAAATATCTGAATATTATTATTTAAATAATATTTCCATAAAGAGTAATTGAGGTAGAAGTTGGAAAACTTATACTTGAAATGAATAGTAAATAATCAAAGATATACTTATACGAAAGTAATATCTTTATTTGAATATCAAAAGTAAGTTTGATTATCGAACATTATTCTTTAATAAATAAAGAATATTAATAAATAATAAGCAGAGTTATAATACCTCGAATGAATATTATAAATAATATTCATTAAATAAAATAAAGGAGTCATACATCCTCAAATGAATATTCAAGTAATATTCAATAAATAATATAAAGGAGTCATAAGTTCTCGAATGAATATTCAAGATAATATTCATTAATAAAATAAAGTTATCGAATAAACCTTATTCGATTAATAGTTTCGAAAACTATAACCATATATATATATAAATATATATATATATATATATATATATATATATATATATATATCAAATCTACTCGGGGTCCTCAACTCCCGGTTTTAGAAAATGTTTTCACCTTTGGGTCCCTATACTAAGGGTATATGCAAATTACCGCTATTCTCTAGCATAGGTATTATCAACTGAATCAACAGATATATATAGCAAGAATACGAAACAGGCATGCATATGTACCATATCACATGCTACAATATATCGCAAGAATTTGCTAATAACAAATATGCATTTATCGCAAGATCATGCATATACACATATACATCACAACAACAGTTATAACGGGTAGAAAACTTGCCTGAGCGACTGGGGGTGATAAAAGGCTCGGGACGAGTCTGGTAACCTATAAACAACAAGTAAGTTGGAATTAAACCAAAGTCACTTGTAAATCTATACTTTAACCAACTTAGACTCTACCGCTCGTTTTGCGCTCACTGATTCTCTTAAGTCACTCGAGTACCCTCGGCTCCACCATTTTTAATAAATTAACCATTACGAGTTTTAAGGCGATTCTTTCGCGAGTGTCTTACCAACTGCCTAACACTCTTACCATAATTGTTTCATACACTAATTAACCCTTTTTGGTCTTTAACCTATGTTTCAAAGTAAGGCGAGGGGAAAAGTTTCGTTCGCGAAACGCCTATACTTAAAACGGTCGTTTCTCCTAAACCGTACATCAGAATCAAACGAACTACATATCAAAACGAAGCTCGTAACATGAACTATCTAAACATGGCAATGGTCAACATCTAGCAGGGGGTTCTCGGGTCCTAATGTTATGGACAAAAGCAGTCTAAAGTAAATCGGACATTATGACGGCTATGTTTACGCGATTTCCCAAATTTAAACCATTCCAAAACCATCACAATTCAACCCCAATTCACAACCCAATCAAACCTCCATCTAAAATACATTACAACAGCCCCAAATCAACTCATTATAATCAATCTACTTAATCCAAAAACTTGAATTTAAACTATACTATATTCTTTAACCAAATCTTAAGATTTCAACAAATCAATCACCACCATTCCAACCCAAACTCTTAAACAAACAAGTTTCAAGCTACTCTTTACCCTCACAACCATAATCAACCTAATATACAAATTAAAGCTAGGGTTTGGAGATGGTATACCTTCCTTGAAGTGGTGTGAGTAGCTAGGAAGCCTTAGGAAGCCTTGAGGAGTCTTAGGAAAGCTTGGATCTTAAAGGAAAAATAAGAAAATCAAGTTAAAATTCTTGAAGTCACTATTCATTGTCTTCTTCATTGATTTCTTGAAGAAGATTGAGAAAGAATTGAAGGCTTAAACTCATAAGATAGCCATAACTATGCATAAGGATGACTAGAGAATTATCTTACCAATTTAGGAAGCCTTGATCTTGAGTTTTGAATTTTCTTTCTCTTTGAAATAGTAAAAAGCCGAGAGCATGAAGAAAATAAAATGCCTTGTGTTCTTGTTTTGATAAAAAATGAATTGTTTGTCTTGGTTGGTTGAATATTTGATTTGTTTTTGGTTAATTACCAATTTAACCTTGATTTTTGTGTGGTTAATGTTCCACCACATTTCCTTCCCTCTTATGTCATGCTTGCATCACTTTATGATGTCATCATCCCTCCTTTGTCCTCTTTCTATTGGTTGGATGACATCATCCCCACTAATCTCTTTGATTAACTTCCTAATTGTTTGCCTAATGACCGCTGATCTGTTATACGGTTCGCTTAACTTTCGTTTTCGTTTATCGTTTGAGGGATCATACTCGGGATCTTATTACTTAGGTTCCCTTAACCTTTCTCAATATATTATATTCCTTTTATGATCCTCTCTTATAATCCTTTAATTTAAATCATTTTTATCCTGTTACCTTATACTCAATTATTTCCGTATCTAATGGATTTCCGGGAAAAATCAAAGTGTTCGGAATTGGATTCTGATCATCTTTACATACACTTATATATCATGTAGAGTACTAATAAAATCTCAGAATATCCATAACAGAACCCCTACATAGTGTGGCATGAAAAGTTTTCTCATTCAGCTAAAACACTATTCACAAGGGTTACAAAAAGTTCAAAATTTTGGGGGTTATTACAGTGAATAAGGGGAAGGCCAAAGGAAAGGGTAAATGGAAAGGCAAGAGGAAGATGGGATCTAAATCGAATGCCAATCTGAAACCTGATCTGACCAAGGCTTTGAAGCCTAAATGTGGTGTTCCAAAGGTTGGTGATTATCACTATTGCAAGAAACCAGGTCATTGGAAGAGGAACTGTCATGCTTATTTGGAGGATCTGAAGAAGAAGAAGAAGGCTGTTGTTACTGCTTCTGATTTAGGTATTTATGTTATAGAAGTCAATTTGTCTACTTCTACATCTTGGGTATTAGATACTGGATGTGGTTCGTACATTTGTATAAATGTGCAGGAACTGTAGGGAAGTAGGACATTGGCAAAGGGAGAAGTCGACCTTTGAGTTAGCAATGGAGCAAAGGTTTCTTTTTTAGCTGTAGGGACTTATCGTTTATCGTTGCCTACTGGGCTTGTTTTAGAACTAGATAACTGTTTTTACATGCCTGCGATTTGCAGAAACATTATTTTGGTTTCTTGTTTGGACAAGAAAAGTTTTTTATTTTTGATTTAGAACAATAGTTGTTCCTTTTCATTCAATAATGTTACCTACGGGGTTGCACAATTGTTTCATTATTGTTTAGGTCACATAAATGAGAAACGTATTTCAAAATTACATAAAGATGGTTACTTGGATAAGTTTGATTTTGAATCATACGAAGAATGCAAATCTTGTCATATTGGAAAAATGGCTAAAGCTCCTTTTACCGGACAAGGTGAAAGGGCCGCCGAACGATTAGGACTTATACATAGTGATGTATGTGGTCCAATGCGTACAATGGCAAGAGGTGGCTTTTACTACTTCATTACTTTTACTTATGATTTTAGTAGATATGGATATGTGTATCTTTTGAAGAACAAATCCAATTCTTTTGAAAAGTTCAAAGAAAATAAGGATGAAGTGGAAAAGCAAATAGGGGAAGTATAAAAGTTCTACGATCAGATCGTGGAGGAGAATACTTAAACCTCAAGTTTAAAGGCTTCTTGAAGGAGTGTGGTATCGTATCACAACTTACTCCTCCTGGAACGCCTCAATGGAATCGAGTTTCTGAGAGGAGAAATCGTACCTTGTTGGACATGGTGCGATCGATGACGAGTCTAGCAGATCTTCCAATAAGTTTCTGGGGTTATGCTCTAGAAACGGCTGCATATACACTAAACCGAGTTCCAACTAAATCGGTTCAAAAGACTCCATATGAGATGTGGACTAAGAAATGTCACAGCATGTCTTTTATGGAAGTATGGGGATGCGAAGCGTTTGTGAAATGTTTGGTGTCTGACAAGCTGGGACTAAAATCGGATAAATGTTATGTAGTATATCCTGAAAAAACTAAAGGGTATAGTTTCTATAATCCTAACGAGAACAAAATGTTTGTTGCTCGAACCGCTGTATTTCTTGAAAGAGAGTTACTTTCAAAGAAAATTAGTGGGAGGACTATAGATCTCGATGAAGATCGAGTTGTACAAAATAATATTGAACCAGAGTTGAAAAATGGGCAGGAAGTACATCAAGATATTCCTGCTCCGTAAACACAGGTTGTTCATAGATCTAGTAAGGCTCATCATGAGCCGGAGAGATATTATGGATTTCTCTTGACTCAAGATGATGATGTAATGCTCATAGATAATGATTAGCCTCTTACCTACCAAGATGCTATGAACAGTACAGACTCCAAGAGATGGCTAGAGGCCATGAAATCCGAAATGGAATCCATGTATCAAAATAAAGTATGGACTTTAGTTGATCCATCTGAAGGGGTAAAACATATAGGATGCAAGTGGGTTTTTAAGAAGAAAACTGACATGGATGGTAAAGTACAGACCTATAAAGCGTGACTGGTGGCAAAAGGTTTCAAACAAGTTCATGGTATAGACTATGATGAGACCTTTTCACCAGTTGCTATGGTCAAGTCCATCAGGATTTTGCTAGCAATAGCTGCTTACTACGAATATGAGATTTGGAAAATGGATGTCAAAACCGCTTTCTTGAATGGGAGCCTTGAAGAGGATGTATACATGATACAACCTGAGGGTTTTGTCGATCCCAAGTTTGCTAAGATGGTCTGTAAGTTGCTTCGATCTATTTATGGATTGAAGCAAGCCTCAAGGAGATGGAGTCATCATTTTGATGAAACAGTCAAAGAATTTGGCTTTATTCAAAATGAAGATGAACCATGCGTTTACAAGAAGGTTAGTGGGAGCCATGTGGCATTCCTAGTACTATACGTAGATGACATATTACTAATAAGGAATGACATACCTTTTCTACAGGCTGTTAATACTTGGTTGGTAAATAGTTTCTCGATGAAGGACTTAGGTGATGCTACCTATATATTAGGGATCAAGATCTATAAAGATAGATCAAGAAAATTAATCGGCCTAAGTCAGAGTACATACATTGACAAAGTATTGCATCGTTTCGGGATGCAAGAGGAAAGAAGAGGATATGTCCCAATGTCTCATGGGATATTGATCTCAAAAGACAACTGCCCTAAATCATTAGATGATAAGGGCCGTATGAGCAAAGTTCCATATGCTTCGACAATTAGATCTATAATATATGTGATGATATGTACTCATCCTGATGTTTCATACGCCTTGAGCATGACGAGCAGATACCAGTCTAATCCTAGTGAGGGTCACTGGACAGCTGTTAAGAATATTCTTAAGTACTTGAAAAGGATTAAAGTTTCATTCTTGGTGTATGGAGAAGATGAGAAGCTGGTTGTAAAGAGTTACACTGATGCCAGCTTTCAGACAAATAGAGACGATTCAGTATCTCAGTCAGGTTTTGTGTTTTGCCTTAATGGAGGTGCTGTAAGCTGGAAGAGTTTAAAGCAAGAGACAGTAGCTGATTCTACAATGGAAGCTAAGTATTTTGCTGCCAGTGAAGCAGCCAAAGAGGCTGTTTGGATACGGAAATTCATAACGGGACTTGGTCTGGTTCCATCGATCACAGATCCAGTTGATCTTTACTGTGATAATAATGGAGCCATCGCGCAGGCTAAAGAACCAAGGTCCCATTCCCGGGAAAAGCATATACTTAGGAGATATCACCTCCTTCGAGAGATTAATGAAAGAGGAGATATACATATATGTAAAGTGCATACTGATGATAATGTTGTAAACCCACTGACTAAGCCTTTATCGCAGTAAAAGCACGTAGGTCATACTAGTTCCATGGGTATTAGATACATGGGTGATTGGCTCTAGTGCAAGTGGGAGATTGTTAGTGTTTGTGCCCTAGACACAACACTATTATGTTTATATTATGAAACATTTGGATTATTAATTATGATTATATTGATTATTCTTTAGTAATTTATTATATCTTTATTTTCTGCGATAAGATGTTAGATTAATAAATGTCCTTGGAATATGATATGTAAATCTATATCTCTAAGTACGTGACTTAGAAATGAGATTATGAGAATAGTATTGATATTCCTAAAGGTCCCTAGTCAAGTATTATTGTTAAGGGACGATAATAAATATATTGAAACTAGTGTGTTTGTTGGCTGATGATCACATCTCATTGATCATAGGTATGGTGATACTAAGGTCAAAACACAGGCACATGTATTAAATACATGTTGCTGGATTGACCCGTTGTGAGATACTACATGTTTATAGTGTCACAAGTTAATCTCACAGTGATAATGATGTATTGGTCCTTTAACCTGAAATCATTATATTTCTATACAAGAATTAATATACTTTGATACTATTAAAAGTTATCCTTGACCGGGTAATAATAAAATTAGACATTGGGTACATTAATGAGAAATATGAATGATCTAGATGGGATTTAGCCCTCATTTATTAAAGGAGTGATATTATTGGCCTCTTGATTGAGTAAACTATAAAATGCATGGTCGTGCTAAAATACTGATTTGTTTAATAGTTTACTCATTGATCAAGGAAAGAAGGATTGAACGTTAACAAAGGATGACACAATGCATGCCTCGAGTTTAATCTTTAATATAAAGCTAAAGGGATTATATTACATTTTACATTATTCACGAAAGGTTTAATTGATCACCGATTTAATTATTATTACTTGGGTAACAATGATGTATTACTAGATGCCGCTCATTGTTTATGATTTTAAATTAGATTTAAAATTGTTGCCAACGTAATAATAACCTAAAGGGTCACACAAAGAATGATTGGAGGATTATTTAATTTAAATTTAGATTTAAATTAAAGGTAAGTAATTCGAATTATTTGTTATTAATTAAGTGTGACTTAATTAATTAAATAAATAGGAAATTCAAATTTAATATTAAATCTGAAATTAAGTTATTGTATGATTAAGTGAGACTTAATAATACAATAATTAGAATTTTGAATTTAATAATAGTAATAACTCTAAAATTCAGTTTAGAGTTAGAGGCCCATTAGCTCTTGCCTATATAATATTTTTTTCTAATAGAATTAGGGTTTCACGTTTTATTTGATAAAACATAAACCCTAACAGCTTGAAGAGAGATAGAGAGAGTAAGAAGGCGGCCTCAAGAACGTGCTAGTACACACCCATCCTCCGGGCGATCATTCGTGTGGATACCTTCAAGGCGTAGATCATTCCAGCGATGGGCTATGTGGTCATCATTCAAGACCTCTATCTTTCCATTAACGTATAGCTTTTTAAGGTAAACATATTGAACTACGAATTAAATATTGTTTTTCGCATGGATGCTGCGGAGGGTTTCGATTTTTAAGATTTAAATTTACATTTTTCGTTGCGTTTATGTGCTAGAGAAACCCTTCACTTTCGACGCACCCTCATCTGGGTTTTTTTTCTGCAATTTCCAGTAAAGACATTTATATTAGCAAACAGTATTCTTTAGCATAAAAATAAATAACTGACCAGAGTAATTATTGTTTACCAGGTTGTTTAAGGTTTGGTATTGCATTTGGTTCAGTATTGAGGTAACATCCACCGCTAGCCAGTTTTTCAAAACTTGGTTGGAAATTAGTGTCAACCTGAACTTCATTGAGACTTGACATTAACATCTGTCCTGTGGCTAAACTATCCTTATCACTGGATTGGTAATTACTGACAACTGGAACTGCATAATCAACATGCATTTTTAAGCTTAAATATTTTAAAGCTATAAACTAAAATTTGGGAATTTACCAGCCTTTGTCGTGTCAAGATTGCGCCGAGACTGTTTGCCTAAATCTTCAAAACATAATGACAAATCTCCAGAGATTTGTTGATTACATATTTGAACGTTAATATCTTGTAGCTTTGTATTTGTAAGATACCTATTTTCAATTCCACTGAATGCAGAACATAGTATTTTATAACACAACATTAGTATTACATTAAGAAGCAAACAAAAACATGTTAAAGTGGACTAACCTGCAGTCTGTAATTTCTGACTACATTCGAGATTTCTTGATAGAGGTTCCAGATGAGACTGGCTAAAAGAATTACCTGCATCCATGAAAGGGGAATACAAAGTAAACATAAAATATCAGGCCTAATAACATACATGATTTTTCTGCAATTCAAGTTACCGTTAATTATTTTTAGAGGATTACGGCTAAGATATTCTGCATTATTCGTCCTCAAAGACTGCTTCAACGGTGAAGGTTTGGTACCTGTAACAATCACAAATAAACGACATTAACTATACTCAAATTGTTAGAATGTTCGGAAGCAGAGTTTTATCTGAACTGCAGTAGACGCCAGGCTTTGGCTATGTTCAAAACTTGATCGGCTGAGAGATGATTTAGTTGACAGAATTAGTGGATTCTGATTCTCATTATTGTTATCTGACAATGCATTTCCACGTATATTTATTGGATCAGATCCAGGTTTAACTAAAGCAAAGAATGAAGAGAAACTTATTAACGTCTACAATATAACTTTTAGATTCATACTACATCAGTCAAAAGACAAATATTACATGAATCATTGTAGGAGGATTTCATCTGGTAATTATCTGCACTCTGGGAATTAGACATGTCTGTAAGAATGGAATCTACATTCCTGCCATGGACGCGACGTTTTTTTCTGATTGGACAAAACCAAAAAATCAGTAATAAATACAAAACAAAAAGTGTAATAATGCGACATGGTCATCAGATTTCATACCTTGATTACCTGATGTATGCGATGTATTCAAAATATTTTCAGTATTACGACCACGAACACGTTTGGATCCTACCATACAATATAATTTTCCAGAATGTAATGTCCAGTTAATCGCATGAAAAAGTCACAGATAATAAGCAAACTGATTATGAGTCAACATTGGTTAGAAGCAATACCTTGAGATTCCATGATTCTGTTATCGTTTCCGTGCCAAGATTTGAATTTCAGATGCAATGGTCATCCATTGTAGCCTCTAATTCGAGAGATATATAGATATTGTTCCTATATTTTTGTTATTTTGTATTTATTTGAACTTTTTAATAAATAATAGTATTTTGTTGTAGGTATCAAGGAATTATAATAAAGGAAGATTTGAAGTTTACGAAATCAGATTGAGAGTTTAATTTAATATAAAATCAGATTTTATGGGCTACTTGCGTATTAAAGACTATATGGGTCATATGTGGAGTTCTTTAAGTCTGATTCAGATGATTAAACAACCCACGTAAAACTTATGAGAAGAGTTATATTTCGGAAGTTGTCTTAAATTTAAGGTACAACCTAATCAGTCCAAATACGAGTGAAAAAGTCAACTACGAATTTTCACTTTCCTGAAATTCAAATCTAATTGAGAAATTTCCTTGTATTTGCATTAATTCATTAAAAATACTTTTTTTAGAGATATATATTATTAGATTAGATATATCAGACTGAATAAGGAGAGAAGAAAGAAGAGACAATAAGCTACACAAGGGGGGAGGAGAAAAAGTCATCAACGAAGAATAATTTGGCCAATGAAGACGTGCAATTAGTTTTATTTTCTATTATCTTTTATTTATCTTTTTTATGTACATGTATTGGTACCTTGGGATTATTTTTATTATCCTGGGATTATTTTGATACGTTTATTATGAACTAAATTTATATGACTTAGGTTTTTTATGAAATCCTAGTTTGAGATTATTGGTATTTTGATAAAAAGTACTATATGCAGTTTACAATTTTTTAATTCAAGTTTTTTCATGCTAATACTTGTTATTTTCTGATCAACTTTAGTTGGTTAACAAGTTATCTATCATATTGAGAGGTTATTGCCAATTGACAAAATACTTGAATGATGCACGATTAAATCTGCTAATAATAAATTTTGTGATGGTATATACATATATTGTTATCATGAATAACTATATAAATTGGTGCTTAATTATATTTAGAAAAGTAAATTGACATATACATATGTTAATTTATTCGATAGGATTTACACCATAGTGATTCCGAGAGTAACCTATGACCATTGAATTTAAGATTAATGAATGTTGAAATATTACATTGCTTTATTATCAAATTTAACATATTAGGGGGGAGTATTGACTCAGTATTTCAAATCTAAAACTTGTCCATATATGTTGTGCAAGACATGCATGTATAATAACAAGATTAAGTCATATTAACAGTCCTAAGATTAAGTTGTTTGATAATCAATATTTGTATTCTGTAATTGTATTCCTTGAGTCTGTAAAAATGTTAAGTAGATTAGACTGGGGGATTTTTCTGTGAACAGTTTCAAGCTAAGGAATAAACTTTGGAAGAAGATCAAGTCATGATCATGCCTCAGAGAAAAGATGTAGAAGCTTGGAGTTTAATAATGTTGTTCCATGAAAAATGTTCTAAGTTAAGATATCGACAAGTCATAGATCAAGATATATCGAGAAGTCATTCGAGAAGTCCAAAATGACTTATAGAGAAGTCTCAGAGATATCGACAAGTCAAATGAATATGTTGAGAACTGGAGATATCGACAAGTCAAATGAAGATGTAGAGAACTGGAGATATCGACAAGTCAATTTCTCATATAGAGATCTCAGAGATATCGATAAGTCAAATTGTATATATAGAGATCTCAGAGATATCGACAAATCATTTCTACATGTAGAGATCTCAGAGATATCGACAAGCTTACATATAGAAAACTGGAGACCTCGACAAGTCAAATATACCTATAGAGAACTCAAGATATCGATAAGTTATTATACTTATCAATATGTCACTTTTTTATAGAACAAAAGGAGATCTCGACATACTGTCTCAAATTCAGAATATAGACAAGTTCAAGATTTAAGATTATCAGTAAATAAATAATTCATTCACTGAATTGGAAAGTCCACAAAAGCAGCTTAAAGAATACAAGATCAAGGGCCAAGATTCACTAGACAAAGGGTGGTCACAAACTTGCAAGTTTCTGTACAGATTTGCTAACACCAGAAAAGGAAATAGATAAGGTTGCTTTAGAAATTGGTTTAGCACATATTAGTGCAAGTTTTGTAAACCCGTGTTGCTAGTTTATAAAGCATGCACGGGTCCTTAGTTAAGAAGTAACAAACAGATCTAGAATTTCTTGTATTCTCTCAAGATAGAAGTTGAGTTATTATTATTCAAGAACACAGATTTGTAGCAAGACAAACTTAATTAATACAATTAAGTGAGTTTTTGATATCATGTCTTGTGTGTTTTTACTGTCAAGCATTTTATTTCTACAATCTTAATCTGCTTTGTTCACCATTAATCCAAACAAGTTTAAGAAGCCAAATATAATTCAAGAAACACATTCACCTCCCCTCTGTATTATATTTCTTTGCATTCAATATCTAACAAGTGGTACTAGATCAAAATCTAAAAGTAAATAGATAAAGATCTTGGAAGAATGAGCGCTAAAAAATTGACAAGCATCAAGATACCTGTTTTTGACAAGATCAACTATATACTATGGAAAAACAAAATGATGATGATCATAAGAATGTCCAACCCCGTGTATATTCAGATTCTCAAGAATGGACCTTACATCCCTATGGAAAGAGTTTCTGAATCTACAGATGGAGACATGATCATACCAGCACATTATGCACCCAAAGACCCCTTAACCTACACAGAGCCTGAAAAGGAAAAGGTTGTACTGGATAGTAGTTTATAACTCATATTAATTGATTCTCTTGATAATATAATGTACAACAACATTATCAACTGTGATTATATTAAACAAATTTGGGAGAAATTGAGATAATGTGTGAGGGAACATAAAAAGTTAAATCTAACCAAAGGAGGATCTTGATGTCACAGTATGAGGGTTTTATGGCTAAACCTAAGGAAAGTATAACTGATGTTTTTGAGAGATTCAACAAGTTGATAAACGACTTGTGGCTTCATGACAAATACTATGAAGCTGAAGAGGTCAACCTGAAATACTTGCTCACACTTCCTGGCCATTTGTAACATAAAATTTCTGCTATTAGAGAAGGAAGAGATTTAAGCAGAATGATACTGGAAGTCTTGTATGGAATCTTGAAGACCTATGAGCTGAAAATGTTATAAAGAAAGTCATTGAGAGCTGGTCAAGGACGTGTTGTTGATGGAACCCGTGCTTTAGTTGCCAATGACTGTAAGTCATCTGATGATGAACGAGAAGCTCAAACTCCAGTGGTTCAAACTATTGAGCAAAAGAATAAAGAGCTACATAAGCAAGTCATACTGGAAATAGAAGATGATGAATTTTACACCCTTGATGAACTGGATGAGATGGAGCAGTCAATGGCTTACCTTGCAAGAAAAATCTCTAATATAAGGGTTGAGAATCCAAAGTTTTTCAAGAAAAAGGGTCAGACATTCAACAACAATAGCAATTAGAAAGGAAAAACGCAGTTCAACTCAGCTAGCAAAGGTCGCTACAGAACAGGATCTGTTGACACATCAAAGATAAGATGTTACAATTGTGATGAGTTAGGTCACTTTGCTACTGAGTGCAGGAAGCCAAAGAAGGTGAAGAAAGATAAAGCTTATTTGAAATTTGAAGCAAAGTATGAAGCTCTCTTTAGAAAGCAACAGGGAAAGGTTTATATTGCAGAAGGCAAGAGTTGGGATAATACAGATGAAGATGATGACAATTAAGAATTTGGGAATTATGCTCTTATGGTACTAGAGAAAGGAGAATAATCTGCATCTAAATCAGAGGTACAACCTCTAACCACAATGATTTAAATGCAAGTCAATATAAAGCAACTGTTGAAAAGATAAGTGTAATAATGTTTCATATCTACACAAGCATGAAGGAAGTGAGTAGGCTGTCAAAGATTAATGAGAAGCTTGAGATAGAAAAATAAGAATTGGAACTGCAGCTTGTTAACCTTAAGACAGTCAAGCAAGAAAATGAATATCTGAAGAATAAGCACAAGTGCGCTAGTGAAGTGCAGGTAGTATTCAGAGAAAAATTGGAGAAGAATGATTTGAAGCTCAAATCATATAAAAATGCATCTTAGTTGGTTTGACAATATCAAGAGAAAAATAAAACATGTGCTAACAAAGCTATTAGTTTGGACTATAAGGCATTGAATTCTCGTAAGAAAAGTGAAGCTCACAAGGGAAAAGAAGCAGTGAACCATGTTGTTCCTGTAATGCCAAAAAAGTTAAAGCTTCTTTGTTCAAAGCTTGTGAGGTTGATTTCAGTGAAGTTGAGTTGGTCATCAAGCAAGAAATTGCAGATGAAGATAATGAGAAGAACAATTCAGAAACCACTCATATTCCTGAAAATGAAAAGAAGCCTTTAGTAAACCAAACTGCAAAGACACCGACCAAGGAAGTCAAAACTGAGAATGCTGGGAAAAAGAAAAAGAATAGAAACAGAAAAATAGGTGTAAACAAGAGCAACAACTATTCCTATATTGCAGATGCTCCAAGGAAGCAATGTCAAAAATGTGGCTCAAAAAATCACCTAACTCACCTCTGTAAAAAGGTTGTTAGTGAGCTAAAAGTGGGAGAATGCAAATACAATGAGGCATGGCTGAAGATCCCTATTTATTCTGTGACAAGTTTGATTGCATTCCTTGTAATATGAAGGTTATGACAAGCTGTCATAAATTGAGAAAGATCTCAAGGAAGTAAATATTGGATCTACAGTTAAAAGAATAATGTTAATCAAATAATGAATGATGTTCTTTTTGAAAACTCAAACTCTACTTCTGCAACTTCTTTGGAAAAGAAGAAAGTACCCAACACTGTTTGGTTATCTAAACACACTTAATTCTCATTGTGTGCAGGGAAAGGAGAATAAATTCATATGGATCATTGACAGTGGATGCTCCGGACAACAATTTGAGAAAATGGCTGGCCCATTGGTGACTTTTGGAGACAACAACAAAGGGTTCACAATGGGATATGGCAAGTTAATTTCTGGGAATGTTGTCATTGAAGATGTAACACTAGTTGTTGGTCTTGAAGTAAATCTTCTAAGTGTTAGCCAATTTACAGACAAAGGGCTCAAGGTGATATTTGACAAAGAAAACTACTCAATCACTAGCAAGAAAACTGGTGAAGTTGCTCTGAAAGGAGTAAGGAAAGAAAGCCTATTTGTTGCAGACCTAAATTCAGCAAACAAGGATGGAATTTGTTGCTTCTACAGCAAGGCATCAATTGAGAAAAGTAAGATGTGGCATAAGAAGCTCTCTCTCCTGAATTACAAAGCAATCAATACCCTGATGAAAAAGGAATAAGTGAGAGACATGCCAAATCTGGAATTTGCTCAAGATGAAGTTTGTGAGGCTTGTCAGAAAGGAAAAATGAAGAGGTCTAGTCATAAGAGCAAGACTGTAAATTTAATTAGTGCACCATTGCAGCTTATTCACATGGACTGTTTGGACCAGTTAATGTCTTGTCTATTTCTAGAAAGAAATATGTATTGGTCATGGTGGATGACTACTCAAGATACACTTGGATGGAATTTATGCATTCAAAAGATGAAAGTCCACACATCATTATTGAACACATAACGAAAGTTGAAAAATAGACTGAGAATTAAAATTGTTAAAAGATTGAAGAGTGATAATGGCACGGAATTCAGGATTACATCTTTGAGTGAATTCTGCAAATATAAAGGCATTGTTCAAGAGTTCTCTGCTGCAAGAACACCTCATCAAAATGTTGTGGTTGAAAGGAAAAATAGAACTCTAGTTGAAGCTGCAAGAATAATGCTGAAAGATGCCAAATTGCCAAAAAGTTTTTGGGAAGAAGCTGTCAATACTGCATGCCATACTTAAAACAGATACTTAAACAACAAGAACCTAGGCAAATTATCTTACTCAATTTTGTGAAAAAGAAAGCCTAATGTGAAGCATCTGCATATGTTTGGAAGAAAGTGCTTTGTGGTCAAAGACAACTCTGAATATGTTAAAAAATTTGGCTCTAAAGTTTTTGAAACTATTTTTCTGGGATATTCATTGAAAAGAAGTTTAAGAAGCCAAATATAATTCAAGAAACACATTCACCTCCCCTCTTTATTATATTTCTTTGCATTCAATATCTAACAAGTGGTACTAGATTAAAATCTAAAAGTAAATAGATAAAGATCTTGGAAGAATGAGCGCTAAGAAATTGACAAGCATCAAGATACCTGTTTTTGACAAGATCAACTATATACTATGGAAAAACAAAATGATGATGATCATAAGAATGTCCAACCCCATGTATATTCAGATTCTCAAGAATGGACCTTACATCCCTATGGAAAGAGTTTCTGAATCTACAGATGGAGACATGGTCATACCAGCACATTATGCACCCAAAGACCCCTTAACCTACACAGAGCCTGATAAGGAAAAGGTTGTACTGGATAGTAGTTTATAACTCATATTAATTGAGTCTCTTGATAATATAATGTACAACAACATTATCAACTGTGATTATATTAAACAAATTTGGGAGAAATTGAGATAATGTGTGAGGGAACATAAAAAGTTAAATCTAACCAAAGGAGGATCGTGATGTCACAGTATGAGGGTTTTATGGCTAAACCTAAGGAAAGTATAACTGATGTTTTTGAGAGATTTAACAAGTTGATAAATGACTTGTGGCTTCATGACAAATACTATGAAGCTGAAGAGGTGAACCTGAAATACTTGCTCACACTTCCTGGCCATTTGGAACATAAAATTTCTGCTATTAGAGAAGGAAGAGATTTAAGCAGAATGATACTGGAAGTCTTGTATGGAATCTTGAAGACCTATGAGCTGAAAATGTTATAAAGAAAGTCATTGAGAGCTGGTCAAGGACGTGTTGTTGATGGAACCCGTGCTTTAGTTGCCAATGACTGTAAGTCATCTGATGATGAACGAGAAGCTCAAACTCCAGTGGTTCAAACTGTTGAGCAAAAGAATAAAGAGCCACATAAGCAAGTCATACTGGAAATAGAAGATGATGAATTTTACACCCTTGATGAACTGGATGAGATGGAGCAGTCAATGGCTTACCTTGCAAGAAAATTCTCTAATATAAGGGTTGAGAATCCAAAGTTTTTCAAGAAAAAGGGTCAGACATTCAACAACAATAGCAATTAGAAAGGAAAAACACAGTTCAACTCAGCTAGGAAAGGTGGCTACAGAACAGGATCTGTTGACACATCAAAGATAAGATGTTACAATTGTGATGAGTTAGGTCACTTTGCTACTGAGTGCAAGAAGCCAAAGAAGGTGAAGAAAGATAAAGCTTATTTGAAATTTGAAGCAAAGTATGAAGCTCTCTTTAGAAAGCAACAGGGAAAGGTTTATATTGCAGAAGGCAAGAGTTGGGATAATACAGATGAAGATGATGACAATGAAGAATTTGGGAATTATGCTCTTATGGTACTAGAGAAAGGAGAATAATCTGCATCTAAATCAGAGGTACCAACTCTAACCACAATGATTTAAATGCAAGTCAATATAAAGCAACTGTTGAAAAGATAAGTGTAATAATGTTTCATATCTACACAAGCATGATGGCAGCTACTGAGGAAGTGAGTAGGCTGTCAAAGATTAATGAGAAGCTTGAGATAGAAAAATAAGAATTGGAACTGCAGCTTGTTAACCTTAAGACAGTCAAGCAATAAAATGAATATCTGAAGAATAAGCACAAGTGTGCTAGTGAAGTGCAGGTAGTTTTCAGAGAAAAATTGGAGAAGAATGATTTGAAGCTCAAATCATATAAAAATGCATCTTAGTTGGTTTGACAATATCATGAGAAAAATAAAACATGTGCTAACAAAGCTATTAGTTTGGACTATAAGGCATTGAATTCTCGTAAGAAAAGTGAAGCTTACAAGGGAAAAGAAGCAGTGAACCATGATGTTCCTGTAATGCCAAAAAAGTTAAAGCTTCTCTGTTCAAAGCTTGTGAGGTTGATTTCAGTGAAGTTGAGTTGGTCATCAAGCAAGAAATTGCAGATGAAGATAATGAGAAGAACAATTCAGAAACCACTTCTATTCCTGAAAATGAAAAGAAGCCTTTAGTAAACCAAACTACAAAGACACCGACCAAGGAAGTCAAAACTGAGAATGCTGGGAAAAAGAAAAAGAATAGAAACAGAAAAATAGGTGTAAACAAGAGCAACAACTATTCCTATGTTGCAGATGCTCCAAGGAAGCAATGTCAAAAATGTGGCTCAATAAATCACCTAACGCACCTCTGTAGAAAGGTTGTTAGTGAGCTAAAAGTGGGAGCATGCAAATACAATGAGGCATGGCTGAAGATCCCTATTTATTCTGTGACAAGTTTGATTGCATTCCTTGCAATATGAAGGTTATGACAAGTTGTCATAAATTGAGAAAGATCTCAAGGAAGTAAATATTGGATCTACAGTTAAAAGAATAATGTTAATCAAATAATGAATGATGTTCTTTTTGAAAGCTCAAACTCTACTTCTGCAACTTCTTTGGAAAAGAAGAAAGTACCCAACACTGTTTGGTTATCTAAACACACTTAATTCTCATTGTGTGCAGGGAAAGGAGAATAAATTCATATGGATCATTGACAGTGGATGCTCCGGACAACAATTTGAGAAAATGGCTGGCCCATTGGTGACTTTTGGAGACAACAACAAAGGGTTCACAATGGGATATGGCAAGTTAATTTCTGGGAATGTTGTCATTGAAGATGTAACACTAGTTGTTGGTCTTGAAGTAAATCTTCTAAGTGTTAGCCAATTTACAGACAAAGGGCTCAAGGTGATATTTGACAAAGAAAACTACTCAATCACTAGCAAGAAAACTGGTGAAGTTGCTCTGAAAGGAGTAAGGAAAGAAAGCCTATTTGTTGCAGACCTAAATTCAGCAAACAAGGATGGAATTTGTTGCTTCTACAGCAAGGCATCAATTGAGAAAAGTAAGATGTGGCATAAGAAGCTCTCTCTCCTAAATTACAAAGCAATCAATACCCTGATGAAAAAGGAATAAGTGAGAGACATGCCAAATCTGGAATTTGCTCAAGATGAAGTTTGTGAGGCTTGTCAGAAAGGAAAAATGAAGAGGTCTAGTCACAAGAGCAAGACTGTAAATTTAATTAGTGCACCATTGCAGCTTATTCACATGGACTGTTTGGACCAGTTAATGTCTTGTCTATTTCTAGAAAGAAATATGTATTGGTCATGGTGGATGACTACTTAAGATACACTTGGATGGAATTTATGCATTCAAAAGATGAAAGTCCACACATTATTATTGAACACATAACGAAAGTTGAAAAATAGACTGAGAATTAAAATTGTTAAAAGATTGAAAAGTGATAATGGCACATAATTCAGGATTACATCTTTGAGTGAATTCTGCAAATATAAAGGCATTGTTCAAGAGTTCTCTGCTACAAGAACACCTCATCAAAATGTTGTGGTTGAAAGGAAAAATAGAACTCTAGTTGAAGCTGCAAGAACAATGCTGAAAGATGCCAAATTGCCAAAAAGTTTTTGGGAAGAAGCTATCAATACTGCATGCTATACTTAAAACAGATACTTAATCAACAAGAACCTAGGCAAATTATCTTACTCAATTTTGTGAAAAAGAAAGCCTAATGTGAAGCATCTGCATGTGTTTGGAAGAAAGTGCTTTGTGCTCAAAGACAACTCTGAATATGTTAAAAAATTTGGCTCTAAAGTTTTTGAAACAATTTTTCTGGGATATTCATTGAAAAGAAGTTTAAGAAGCCAAATATAATTCAAGAAACATATTCACCTCCCCTCTGTATTATATTTCTTTGCATTCAATATCTAACAAGTGGTACTAGATCAAAATCTAAAAGTAAATAGATAAAGATCTTGGAAGAATGAGCGCTAAGAAATTGACAAGCATCAAGATACCTGTTTTTGACAAGATCAACTATATACTATAGAAAAACAAAATGATGATGATCATAAGAATGTCCAACCCCATGTATATTCAGATTCTCAAGAATGGACCTTACATCCCTATGGAAAGAGTTTCTGAATCTACAGATGGAGACATGGTCATACCAGCACATTATGCACCCAAAGACCCCTTAACCTACACAGAGCCTGATAAGGAAAAGGTTGTACTGGATAGTAGTTTATAACTCATATTAATTGAGTCTCTTGATAATAAAATGTACAACAACATTATCAACTGTGATTATATTAAACAAATTTGGGAGAAATTGAGATAATGTGTGAGGGAACATAAAAAGTTAAATCTAACCAAAGGAGGATCTTGATGTCACAGTATGAGGGTTTTATGGCTAAACCTAAGGAAAGTATAACTGATATTTCTGAGAGATTCAACAAGTTGATAAATGACTTGTGGCTTCATGACAAATACTATGAAACTGAAGAGGTCAACCTGAAATACTTGCTCACACTTCCTGGCCATTTGGAACATAAAATTTCTGCTATTAGAGAAGGAAGATATTTAAGCAGAATGATACTGGAAGTCCTGTATGGAATCTTAAAGACCTATGAGCTGAAAATGTTATAAAGAAAGTCATTGAGAGCTGGTCAAGGACGTGTTGTTGATGGAACCCGTGCTTTAGTTGCCAATGACTGTAAGTCATCTGATGATGAATGAGAAGCTCAAACTCCAGTGGTTCAAACTGTTGAGCAAAAGAATAAAGAGCCACATAAGCAAGTCATACTGGAAATAGAAGATGATGAATTTTACACCCTTGATGAACTGGATGAGATGGAGCAGTCAATGGCTTACCTTGCAAGAAAATTCTCTAATATAAGGGTTGAGAATCCAAAGTTTTTCAAGAAAAAGGGTCAGACATTCAACAACAATAGCAATTAGAAAGGAAAAACACAGTTCAACTCAGCTAGCAAAGGTGGCTATAGAACAGGATCTGTTGACACATCAAAGATAAGATGTTACAATTGTGATGAGTTAGGTCACTTTGCTACTGAGTGCAGGAAGCCAAAGAAGGTGAAGAAAGATAAAGCTTATTTGAAATTTGAAGCAAAGTATGAAGCTCTCTTTAGAAAGCAACAGGGAAATGTTTATATTGCAGAAGGCAAGAGTTGGGATAATACAGATGAAGATGATGACAATGAAGAATTTGGGAATTATGCTCTTATGGTACTAGAGAAAGGAGAATAATCTGCATATAAATCAGAGGTACCAACTCTAACCATAATGATTTAAATGCAAGTCAATATAAAGCAACTGTTGAAAAGATAAGTGTAATAATGTTTCATATCTACACAAGCATGATGGCAGCTACTAAGGAAGTGAGTAGGCTATCAAAGATTAATGCGAAGCTTGAGATAGAAAAATAAGAATGGGAACTGCAGCTTGTTAACCTTAAGACAGTCAAGCAAGAAAATGAATATCTGAAGAATAAGCACAAGTGCGCTAGTGAAGTGCAGGTAGTGTTCAGAGAAAAATTGGAGAAGAATGATTTGAAGCTCAAATCATATAAAAATGCATCTTAGTTGGTTTGACAATATCATGAGAAAAATAAAACATGTGCTAACAAAGCTATTAGTTTGGACTATAAGGCATTGAATTCTCGTAAGAAAAGTGAAGCTTACAAGGGAAAAGAAGCAGTGAACCATGATGTTCCTGTAATGCCAAAAAAGTTAAAGCTTCTCTGTTCAAAGCTTGTGAGGTTGATTTCAGTGAAGTTGAGTTGGTCATCAAGCAAGAAATTGCAGATGAAGATAATGAGAAAAACAATTCAGAAACCACTCCTATTCCTGAAAATGAAAAGAAGCCTTTAGTAAACCAAACTGCAAAGACACCGACCAAGGAAGTCAAAACTGAGAATGCTGGGAAAAAGAAAAAGAATAGAAACAGAAAAATAGGTGTAAACAAGAGCAACAACTATTCCTATGTTGCAGATGCTCCAAGGAAGCAATGTCAAAAATGTGGCTCAATAAATCACCTAACTCACCTCTGTAGAAAGGTTGTTAGTGAGCTAAAAGTGGGAGCATGCAAATACAATGAGGCATGGCTGAAGATCCCTATTTATTATGTGACAAGTTTGATTGCATTCCTTGCAATATGAAGGTTATGACAAGCTGTCATAAACTGAGAAAGATCTCAAGGAAGTAAATATTGGATCTACAGTTAAAAGAATAATGTTAATCAAATAATGAATGATGTTCTTTTTGAAAGCTCAAACTCTACTTCTGCAACTTCTTTGGAAAAGAAGAAAGTACCCAACACTGTTTGGTTATCTAAACACACTTAATTCTCATTGTGTGCAGGGAAAGGAGAATAAATTCATATGGATCATTGACAGTGGATGCTCCGGACAACAATTTGAGAAAATGGCTGGCCCATTGGTGACTTTTGGAGATAACAACAAAGGGTTCACAATGGGATATGGCAAGTTAATTTCTGGGAATGTTGTCATTGAAGATGTAACACTAGTTGTTGGTCTTGAAGTAAATCTTCTAAGTGTTAGCCAATTTACAGACAAAGGGCTCAAGGTGATATTCAAAGAAAACTACTCAATCACTAGCAAGAAAACTGGTGAAGTTGCTCTGAAAGGAGTAAGGAAAGAAAGCCTATTTGTTGCAGACCTAAATTCAACAAACAAGGATGGAATTTGTTGCTTATACAGCAAGGCATCAATTGAGAAAAGTAAGATGTGGCATAAGAAGCTCTCTCTCCTGAATTACAAAGCAATCAATACCCTGATGAAAAAGGAATAAGTGAGAGACATGCCAAATCTGGAATTTGCTCAAGATGAAGTTTGTGAGGCTTGTCAGAAAGGAAAAATGAAGAGGTCTAGTCACAAGAGCAAGACTGTAAATTTAATTAGTGCACCATTGCAGCTTATTCACATGGACTGTTTGGACCAGTTAATGTCTTGTCTATTTCTAGAAAGAAATATGTATTGGTCATGGTGGATGACTACTCAAGATACACTTGGATGGAATTTATGCATTCAAAAGATGAAAGTCCACACATCATTATTGAACACATAACGAAAGTTGAAAAATAGACTGAGAATTAAAATTGTTAAAAGATTGAAGAGTGATAATGGCACAGAATTCAGGATTACATCTTTGAGTGAATTCTGCAAATATAAAGGCATTGTTCAAGAGTTCTCTGCTGCAAGAACACCTCATCAAAATGTTGTGGTTGAAAGGAAAAATAGAACTCTAGTTGAAGCTGCAAGAACAATGCTGAAAGATGCCAAATTGCCAAAAAGTTTTTGGGAAGAAGCTGTCAATACTGCATGCTATACTTAAAACAGATACTTAATCAACAAGAACCTAGGCAAATTATCTTACTCAATTTTGTGAAAAAGAAAGCCTAATGTGAAGCATCTGCATGTGTTTGGAAGAAAGTGCTTTGTGCTCAAAGACAACTCTGAATATGTTAAAAAATTTGGCTCTAAAGTTTTTGAAACTATTTTTCTGGGATATTCATTGAAAAGAATTCCTACAGAGTTTATGTTCTTGAGCAAAAGAAAATTATGGAAAGCACTAATGTGACCTTTGATGATGAAAAATGTCCATGCTTGGAATGCCTTGATGAAAATGAAGCTGAAGCTCTAAAATTTGAAAACCTAAATATTGATAGTGATTATGAAGATGATGCTGAGATCAACACAGTCAACAAAATGGAGGAAGAAACAAATGAACCAATGAACCATGGGAATGAGAATTCTTCTCAAAATAGAAGCTCACCTGAATTTGATGGCACAAACTCTGTAGGAGAAAGAGATGACAGTTCTGTAAGTCATGCCAACAATGAAAAAATGCAGGCAACTCTAGTCAAAAAGATCATACCAGAAAACGGGATAGAGGTCACACAAAAGATGCAATAATTCATGCTCTAAATACTGGAGTGAGGACTAGGAGTGCAACTACAAATGAATGCTTGCATGCATGTTTTCTTTCACAAATTAAGTCTAAGAAAACTGAGGAAGCTCTACTTGATCCTGATTGGATAACTGACATACAGGAAGAGCTAAATCAATTTGAAAAAAAATAAAGTTTGGGAATTGTTTCCTTCACCAAAGAACAGAAGTATTATTGGAACAAAGTGGGTGTACAGGAACAAAATTGATGAAGATGAAATTGCGACAAGAAACAAAGCAAGACTGGTTACCGAAGGCTACTCACAAGAAGAAGGAATTGATTATGATGAAACTTTTGCTCTATTTGCAAGACTTGAAACAATAAGAATCTTTTTTGCATTTGTTGCACATTCAAATTTCAAGGTATATCAAATGGATGTGAAGAGTGCATTTCTTAATGGTGAATTGGAAGAAGAAGTTTATGTGTAACAACCACCTGACTTTGAAGATCCAGAATTTCCAGACTTTGTTTACAAACTGCTAAAGACCCTTTATGGATTGAAATAAGCACCTAGAGCATGGTATGACATGTTGTCATAAATATTGCTCTAATATGGATTTACAAGAGGTACAATTGATAAGACTCTATTCTACAAGCAGCATGGGGGAGATATTATCCTAGTTCAAATCTATGTGGATGATATCATTTTTGGTTCTATAATAAATGAAAAGCTATGTCAAAGATTTTCTAAACTCATACCGCGTAATATGAGATGAGCATGATGGGAGAATTAAGTTACTTCCTTGGCCTTCAAGTTAGCCAAAGAAGTGATGGAATTTTTATCAGTCAAACCAAGTATGTCAAAGATTTATTGAAAAAAATTGGAATGGTTGACTGCTCACCTGCATCAACACCTATATCTACAGCTATTAAGTTGGATGAAAATAAAAAAGAAAAAAGTGTAGACATTTCAGATTATAGAGGAATGATTAGATCTTTGCTGTACTTAACTGCCAGTAGACCAGACATCATGTTTGTAACATGTCTGTGTGCTAGATTTCAAGCAAATCTCATAAAATCACATTTGATGGCTGTAAAGAGAATTTTCAGATACTTGAAGGGGACACCAAACTTGGGATTATGGTATCCTAAGGGAACTGGATTTGAAGCTGTTGGATATACAAATACAGACTTTGCTTGATGCAGGATAGACAGAAAGAGCACAAGTGGAAGCTGTCAATTTCTTGTTCAAAGACTTGTATCTTGGTATAGTAAGAAACAGCAATATGTGTCAACTTCCAAAGCTGAGGCTAAATATATAGCTGCTCGAATTTGTTGTGCTCAAGTGCTTTGAATTAGAAATCAATTAATAGATTATGGCCTAGTATTACACAAAATTCCAATTATGCGTGACAATACTAGTACCATGTCTATTGTTGCTAATCCAGTTAACCATTCTAGAACTAAGCACAATGATGTAAAGTACCATTTTATTAGATAACATGTTGCAAATGGTACCATTGAGCTTATTTTTGTTCCAACAGAAAAATAATTAGCTGACATTTTCACTAAACCTTTGGATGAAGCAACTTTCACTAGACTTGTTGGTGAAATTGGTATGTTAAACTCTGCATCTTAAAGGTAAGAACTCGGTTAATGTGTTACAGAAGATTAAATTCTGATAAATGAAAATTAATTTGATTTAATTGGAAATTAACTGAAATATGATTTATAAATATTTTAGAATTCTCCGAATATTTATTTTTCAAATTTAAAATTCAACTTAGAATTTTTCAAATTTTGAGAAAAAATGTCTAACTATTAATTTACATTTTCAATATGTAAAATTAATATAAGGAAGAACTGAAAGAGAATAAAAGTATATAGAGAACTGAGTTCTTGATAAGTCTATATGACTCCTCGACAAGTCATTTTGAGACTTCTTGATAGAGTTCTCGATAAGTATATTTCTTGACTTCTCGAAGGAATTCTCGACAAGCCTCACTATGACTTCTTGATAAGTGTTGTAGAGATCTCGACATCTGTTTATACATGGAGTTCTCTACAAGTATAAATTTTAGACTTCTCGATAACTCGGAACTGAAATAATTTTATTCAATAAATTATTTTAGTAAAATACTTTTGATATAAAATCATTCTAATTTTATATTGATATATTCAATGAAAATTCGAATAATTCAGTCCAATTAGGACAAACTGGGTATTTATTTTACATATTGATAAGTAACTATCTATTTCTCGATAAGAGTCAGGATAGTGACATCTCGACATGAGTTTTATAATTTACGCGACTTCTCGATAAGCAAATATCAATCGTTTATTCCCAATTCTCGACAAGTCACGTCTCTAGCCTATAAATACCCAGATATATCAACATAACCCCTATTTACGCTTTCGAGATCTCAATTGACCTAGCTTTTACAAATCTTCACCATTATCTCTCGTTTCAAACTCTTTCTTTCTCAAATCTCTTACTCATTTAAACTCAAACACTTACAATGGTTGCAAACAATGTTAAAGTTGTTATCCCCAAGGATGGTACCAACTACTTGGCTTTCACAGATGAAAACCAAGCTCCTGACAATTTTCAAATGCTTTGTCAATTTTCTTTCTGAATCTTATCTTGCAGGAGCTTTAACTACTAACCATGTTCTCTATCTGGACGTGCTTAATGAATTCTAGAACTCAGTTATGGTGAATACAGTTATGCATGAGAACTAGGCAGTTTCCTTGGTTGTGAATTACTCAATTCATGGAAGACATGTGGAGTTTGATACCAATGATGTCAACAAAGCTTTGAGCATTCCTAGTGATAGTATGGTGGAGGTACCTACACCACAAAAATTGGCTGAGTTTATGGATTTCATAAACTACAGTGAGAAGATTAATTTTGCTAGCCTGAACAAGAAACATCTAAGGAGAGAATGGTATTTTCTGTTTAATTCTATTGTGAGGGCTTTCACTTGCAGAAAGGCTGGGTATGACAACATATCCGGTGTAGTTCAGAAGCTAGTGTTCTCCATGGCATACAACAGGCACATCAATGTTGTTCTATTGATTCTCGAAGAACTTAGCACCAGGCTCACAATGCCACTGGAGAGTAGAGGTAAGGAAATATTCTTCCCTAGCTAGATTCATAATGTCTACTTAAAATCATAAAGTTGCAGACATTCATATGATTGATGGAATTAATAGAAGTAAAATAGGCAATTATAAACAAGTGTCCAAAATCTTATTTGGATCACTCATTACAAAGAACCAGGTGAAACTTTTTCTCCTGTAGCCCTGTTAAAATCAGTTTGGATTTTGCTTGCGATTGTTGCTTACTACGACTATGAGATATGGCAAATGGACGTGAAAATGGCCTTCCTCAATGGGGAACTTGAGGAGGAAGTGTATATGACACAGACAGATGGTTTTCTTTCCAAGGGAAACGAACACCTAGTGTGTACGCTGCTGCGAACCATATATGGTTTAAGGAAAGCTTCTCGTAGATGGAACATCCGTTTTGATGAGACAATCAAAGAGTTTGGTTTTATCAAAAACATAGATGAACTATGTCTCTACAAGAAGGTTAGTGGGAGCGCGGTAACATTTCTTGTATTGTATATGGATGACATACTTCTTATAGGAAATGATATACCGATGCTACAATCAGTCAAAGTATGGCTATCAAAGAACTTCACCATGAAGGACTTGGGAGAAGCATCCTACATTCTCGGTATGAAAATTTATAGAGATAGATCTATAAGAATGATAGGTCTTACCCAGGTACATACATCCAGAAAGTTCTTAAAAGGTTTAGCATGGAAAACTCCAAAAGAGGTCTCATACCGATGAGCCATGGAGTGTCCCTTTCAAAAAAATATCTCCTAAGACACCTGAGGAAAGAGAGTGTATGAGTAAGATTCCTTATGCTTCAGCAATATGATCTATCATGTACGCGATGTTGTGTACAAGGCCTGATGTTGCTTATTCAATTAGTGTGACGAGCAGATATCAGTCCAATCCAGGTGAAGACCACTGGAAAGCAGTGAAAAACATCCTTAAGTACTTGCGAAGGACTCATGACATTTTTTCTTATTTTTGGTGGTGAATCTGAGTTGAAAATAGAGGGTTATGCTGACTCTAGTTTCCAATCAGAAAGTGATAGAAAATCCATGTCAGGGTACATGTTTACTCTGAATGGTGGTAAAATTAGTTGGAAGAGTTCCAAACAGTCTACAACGGCTGACTCCACAGCGGAAGCAGAATATATAGCTGCAAGTGAGGCTGCAAAAGAAGCCGTTTGGATGAGGAAATTTGTTTCTGAGTTGGGAGTTGTTCCTAGCGTTGAAGAGCCTATTGTGTTGTATTATGATAACAACACAGCAATAGCACAAGCCAAGGAACCTAGGTCTCATAAAAAATTCCAAACATGTCCAGCGGCGCTTTCATCTGATTAGGGAGATTGTTGAAAGAGGAGATGTCAACGTCGAGAGAGTTGACATACATAACAACGTAGCAGACCCACTCATAAAACCACTTTCTCAAAGTCACTTTGATCGTCATAAAGACAAGATGGGTATTAGATACCAGAGTGATTGGCTTTAGTACAAGTGGGAGATTGAAAGAGATATGTCCTAAGTCCAATCATGTATGAGGATTTAGGAATAACTTTTATGAAATC